>NC_089201.1:11803373-12013373 GCF_963930695.1 Labrus bergylta | reverse complement strand
TTGACATGCAATGTATTGCATTGAATTTCATGCAACAATGATCCACATGTTCCTTTGAGACAAAAAAAAGAGAGAAATAAATAAACACATTAACCTGTGTGATTGTCTACTGACACCTCATACTGGCATACTAAGAATAACCACACACAAGTCATTTAGAACATTTAATAGAACTGTTCTAGAAGAGTCAAAGGGAAGTATAAGGTCTTAAAGATGTGATAATGACCAACCATTAAGGGCTTCACAAATGAAAAGGATTTAAATTCTACATTAAAAACTAATGTTTTGGCTCAACAAAATAAACAAGTTTCCTTTAAATTTTGAGTTATGATGACTTCTAATGAAACTATGTTCAACCAGCAAACTAAATTGAACCAGGGCAAAAGCCCTTCCATACCAGCAAATGTATTCTTAAACACTACACTAAAAAAAAAAAATCTGTATAAACAAATGTTTTTAAACCAGTCATTCCTTTACAATATAGTGTTCCACCTAGTTTTCTTGTTGTTGAAGAGATTATTCCCAATTAAATGTACATAATCTCCAAGTTTCTAATTTAACCATTGCAAAATGAAGTAGCCTATATTATCTAACATGAGTCAACAACCGAATCGTAATGCACTTAGCTTTGATTTTGTGCTTGCATTGTAAAACACTGAGACAGTCCTTGTGTCATAACCAGTTTTAAAGAGTTACATCTTAAGAAAATTGAAGAAACAACTTCTATGTCAAATGTTAAGAAAATATTTGTCCCACAGCATTTCCAAAGAATCTTAAGTTATTTGGAGCAGTATATTATCTGATGTGTTGAATTGGGTAAAATCAATTGCTTAACAGGCCATGTACCAGTAAATGTGGAGAACATGTGATAAAATGTGTGACTATCTTGCTATGCCTAAGGCTCTCTGCTAACCTCCCTTCTAAATAAGCTCCTCTCACTCTCTCTGTCTTTTACAATTTAAGACACACACACATACACACACACACACACACACACACACACACACACACACACACACACACACACACACACACACACACACACATACACACACTACCCAGTACCCAGTACCCAGTAGCGCCTCAGAAAGCATCAAAGGTTAGCAGTCAGGAATGAGAGGTGGGCAGAGCAGTCATGCGCTGCGTGTGTAGTCAGCTGATGTGTTTGTATATGTGAGAATGTGCTTTTGTGATTATTTGTAGATGCTGGGAGGGAAAATGAATATCACAATGTGCTGACAGATGACTGGAAATAGCTGATGCCCACAGGAGGCCTTGACGACTTCATAGGTCAATTTTCCAACATTGTGACCTCTGTTTTTATTCACTGAGAACGGATATGAAATAATTAGAAGCCATGGAGATGAGAGATAAGGCTTAACTTTAACCAGGGATGAATGATCAGCTCAAAGCATACATGAGATGCTGTTTCATTCAGAATTGTTAACAGCTCAACCTCTAGTTATTATTGGAGCTTACCATAGTATATTTAGTTTTCCGTCTATCGCTTATGTCGCTGATGCTCAAACTACTGATGGTGTGCTACCAGTCATGGGTAAAAATGTCTGTACAGTTATGAATGACTGGGTCCAAAGAAACACACAGCTGCCCCCTTCTGATTATAATGTGCTACTGGCTTTTATTTCTAAAGTCTTAAGTGTATTTTCCACATCTTCGTGGTATAAGTATATCATGAACCAGACTTTTAGCAACTTTTCATCAGTGTCATATATATGTCAGATTTATTTTATTTTTTATAATTTCAACTTAAGTAAACAGGATGAACACTGTTGCTCTGTGCAGGTAAGACCCGTCAAGAGAGGTGTTAAAGGAAAAGCAAATGTCATATTATTGTGTCAAGACATTTCCTGCTCATTAGTATTTGTAGATTCTCTTTGTGACATTCAACACACACTGAACATAAATGGACACGTGTATCTGAACAAGAAAACAGTTTCTGCACATAGCTACAGAGAGTGTAAAAACCAACGCTACCACTCAAAAAAACCCAAAAAAAACCTCATGATACCATACAATCAATACTATGATGAGAGGGATACCATCATTTTTGTTGCTATGTTAGGTTGTTTACTGATATATTTAGATAATCGAATTGACAATAGAGCCAATGGAGCCGGCAATGTGGTGACACTTTAGCTCTGCTTTTAAACGTAGGCCTCTGGCTTGCTGAACAAGCTAAACAAGCTGACCCTGGAATCTGAGGAGCCCGTAAACCGGTAACAAAAATGTTATCCTTCTGGAGTCAACGCAACTGTTGTCCTTCATTTCACTTATTTCCTTTACTTTTGTTGTTGCAATGTTTGCCTAAGCACTGACCTTAACATTTTACACAATTTGTAGAACGTGTTTTATACGGGGGCCATAATTCAAAATCAACTTAGAATATTTTTTAAATTGAAGGACAACATGGTACCTATCCTCAAACAAATTTGTAATAAAAAACACTTAATTTTACTTAAAAAATGTACACTTAAAAACTATTAATTTTAAATACTAGTTATAACTGGTATCTGAAATTTGTGTGAGTGCAGGGGGTTCATTTGTTGTCCTGAGGGGCCCCCTGGTGTATCTTTCCTTGCATACAAATATATCCATGTATATAATCACATAAATGTGCAAATACATGACATACTAGGGCTACGTAATATGTGAATATATAATAGGTCCACGTAACTCAAAATTAGACATTCACTTGTTTCACCAATTACCAATACATTTCAAACTTGTCTGCTTTGACCCTGTGCTTTTGGCTGCTCTTCAATCAGGCTTATTAATATTAAACTATAAAAGTAACCTGCATTTTTTAGGGGGAAACATTTTGAGTTCGGTTGCGAGACTGATTTTAAACAGGTCTCCCGATACGCAAGAGGGCGCTGTCTCAGTTCTGCATTGTGCCGATGTCAAGTTTGTTGCCGGAAGTAAATGTGTCATGTTTGAGGAAGAGCATCGGCATTTGGCAGGCGATTTACTTTGGGTATCCATGTGACACCGATAACACAGCATACATCATAACAGAACAAATCCCTGGTGTTTCACAATCAGATATATGCTGGTGCAACACAGAAGCCATGGGCAAGAAAGGCAAGAAAGAAAATAAGGTGAAAGGAGCAGAGAAGACAGCCGCAAAACTGGAGAAGAAAGTTTCTAAAAGGTCCAAACGAGATGAGGTAAATATATACATCCATAAGCAATGGTTTTGATATTTTTATCATCCGGGATATAGCCTTAGCATCATACAAGTGGCTCTTACTGTGATCAGGAAACTTTGACCTGTGTTGGTCTACTTCAAAGCCTTGCTTGTTATTGAGTTATTTCACTTTTCGACAGTTCTGAAAGCAGTTTACGTACTTCTGGGTTTGTTGGTCACTCTGGTTTCCCCTCATCCCTTCCTCTCTGTTTCCAGGAGGATTTGGAGGCCCTTATTGCAGAGTTTCAGAGTCTGGATGTAAAGAAGACCCAAGTCGTCGAGACAAAATGCTCTCCTCCATCACCAAGGTAATAGACTGCATCCCTTCATAACATAGATTCACTAACAAGGACCATGCCCCAACAAAATACATGTGAGATGTTTAATGAAAGATCATAATGTTGAGACAGATTCATATGTTTTAGATCATTATTATTATGATCTAAGAACATATCTGACAAAGATTCAAACTCAGACTCCACAGCTAAGCAGTGCAGAGCTCTTTAGATATCACCTTGTAAATTCTAATTTGACTAAGAGACCATTTGTTACCGAAAATGTCTTTAGGGCACCCAGGCCTGCTGTATATCAGATATTAAGCGTCACTACTCCTGATCTATTTGCAAGGTTCTTACTTACTTCAAGTAATCAAGCCTTGTAAGAGCCTGAAATGTAACAACGACCCGAAAGCGACTGAGAAGCTCTGCTACAAGCCACAACCAAGTCCACTGGCTGAATCAGTCAAAATGATTTTTGTTGTAAAACTTTGATACAATAATAGTATAAATAAACATTTTCAATTGTAATGCAATTCACAAAAAATGTCTGCCATGGCAGGAGGATACAAATATCTTAGTCGATGACTTTTTCACATTTTTCAGATTGAGTGCAACTCTCTCTACCCATCCTGAGAAAGATGAACTGATCTTGTTTGGAGGAGAATTCTACAATGGGAAGAAGGTAACACATTTCTTTTGCAAATTGCTTCTCTATAACAGTGATAAAGAATTTCACTTTTCACTGTGTATGCATTTCTTTGCACTTTCTGTCAACATATTTTTTGTCTTCATGTAAACAGTCGGTTAACTGAGACAGTAATTTTTACAAACTGTATGAAGCTCACTATGTGACTTTTGTTGGTATGTAACAGCAGAAGTTCTACTTTATAATTTCTTCCTTTCAAAGACTTGTATTGCCTTTTTTTACAGACATACCTGTACAACGATCTGTTTTTCTACAACATCAAGAAAAAAAGCTGGGTTAAATCAGAAATCCCAAACCCTCCCCCCCCACGATGCGCTCACCAGGTACTCATAAAAGCATCCTTTTTAGTGCGCAAGTTTCTTCTCACATGGAACGCTGTGGTTTATTCACTATTTGACAGTCATCATCTACATTAATATTATAAAACACTGAGCATTCCTTTGCACTGATAAAAGTAATTAATAATGTCAACCCCCCTGGGTCAGACTTTTTGAGCAGCACTCTGATTCCCTTCCTTTTCCCCTCCCCTCTGTTTCTGTTTCCCTCACTCTCTTCCTTCCCTTAAGGCGGTGGTTGTACCCCAGGGTGGGGGTCAGCTGTGGGTGTTTGGGGGAGAGTTTGCCTCTCCAAACGGGGAACAGTTCTACCACTACAAGGACCTATGGGTGCTGCACCTTGAAACATACACCTGGGAGAACATTAAGTATGTGCATTGGATAACAAAAAAAGTGATGATAAACATGACGTTGACAAAATAGGATTATTATGAAAATACAGGGATCTAAGTGTACAGAAATACTTTTTTTGTTAGATGAAATACAAAGGAAACAATCAATTCATCCTATCGTTTAATGCAAATTTAATCGGTGGACAGGTTGATGGGTTGGACTATAAAGTCATATATTGTAGTCACTGCTTGATTTAGTTTTAAAAAAATCAAATGAATTGATTTTTTTTAAATTCTTTATTTCCATTTCCAGACATCATGTGTAAGAAGTCTTTTTTTTTTTTTTTCATTTTTTCCAGGGCACCTGGTGGTCCATCAGGTCGCAGTGGCCACAGGATGGTCCTTTGCAAGAATCAGTTACTGGTGTTTGGAGGATTCCATGAAAGCACCAGGTAGGCACATGGTCTGCAGGCAGCAAGTCTGGTTTAAACATGACTTTCTTGTATATGACAGGTGAAAATATTACAATAATATCCTAAATGATTTAAATTTAGTCTGTGATGGGATCAGGGACAAATGAAAAAATATCAGTTTGACATACATATAACTACCTTATGGTAGAGCTACAGCAACTACTTAAAGTTCAAACTTGAAAATTCTTTACAAATCATATGTCATATGTATATATATATATATATATATATATATATATATATAACTTTGCAACATATTCCAAGCTGTAAGGCCAACTGAGTAAAATGATTTACATGCACTGAGTTTGTAGCAGAGCTCAATATGAAGTTGTTAAATTGATAGACAGATGAGACAAAGTGAACATACTGGCATTGTGCTGCTTGAATTTTATGAGAAGGTTCAGTAAGCTTCAACGCCAGGTAGTTCAAAATTAATCTAACAAGGTTAAAGCTATTGGATAGGATCAAATCTAGAAATCAGGTTGTTCAAAAGAAGAAAAAAGGCCAATCCAATCCTGATATTTATCTGGACTAAACCCCCCCGTTGTGTGGGAAGTTGAGAGCAAACAGCTTTGATAGAGTTTAAATATGCATACTTTATTTTGATCAATAGAACTTTTGTTCATTGAAATATTACATGTTAAATAAATATATGTGCTTATGAGAGTATGACAACAAACTTTCAATCCATTGATCTCCAAATCAAAAGGGGAAATGGGAATTAGACATTACTTTAACAAGAACACGTATCCCACTTTACCCCTCAGTCGACCATGTGGATACATTTAGTTTTGATTAAAAGTAAGACACTACAAATGTCTGAAATCCTCCAGAGCACCCTCTGTGTCCAGAGTACACTTCACTCTGCCTGCTGCTTAAACCATTAGTGCAAAGATGTTTGAAAAAAACCTTGAGGATTCAGTTCTCAGTGAGTGTGGTTAGTTTATGTGATGATATCTGTTTTCAAACAAGAAGTTTTTCTGTTATTTTTTCAGTTTGCGCCGTTCTCTCACACTTTCTCCCCCTTCACCTGCAGAGATTTTATCTACTTCAATGATGTTCACTCTTTTTCCTTGGACACCTTCTCCTGGTCACGCCTCAATCCATCTGGCTCGTCCCCCTCCCCACGATCTGCTTGTCAGATGACCTCCATGCCGGATGGTGCGGGTGTCATCATCTATGGGGGATACTCTAAAGTGGTGAGTATCTGTTGAGAGAGAGAGAGAGAGAGAGATATATATATATATATATATATATATATATATATATATATATATATATCGCTCTAAGATGACTTTTCATGATGTTGTCTACTATGTTATTGTGTTTTTGTATTGTTTTTAGAGAGTCAAGAAGGATGTAGAGAAGGGAACCATCCACTCTGACATGTTTCTTTTGAAGCGAGAGGGTAAAGATGGCCAAGGTAAAGGAAGCATTATTGAAAGACACAATGTGACAAAACACGTCATGAGTGTAATCAGATTTCCTCAAGCTTATTTGTTTTTTTAACTTGTTGTTGTTCTTGCCTTTCAGAGAAGTGGTTGTGGTCCAGAGTAAACCCCTCTGGCAACAAGCCCCCTCCCCGCTCTGGTTTTTCTTTGGCGGTGGGACCAGCAGGGCGGGCAGTACTGTTTGGAGGGGTTTGTGATGAGGAAGAGGACGAGTCTCTGGAGGGGGACTTCTACAATGATCTCTACCTGTATGACACAGTGAAGAACCGCTGGTTCCCAGGCCAACTCAGGGTAAGCTACAAGGCCATGAACATAGAGCCATTGATGTTAATCAAACATGAACAACTCTACATGCAAAGACGCAACAAACATGCAATAAATAACCACACAAGTAATTAAAATACATGTTGCCAACTTAGCATGCTTGGATTGTATACTTTTTCTTTCAAGCCTCATTAGTCTGCAACAGTCGGACAGGACTAAGAGCTCACATACCTACTGTGAATGCACCTCAAATTCAGTTAGTGTAGAGATTAGGATTGAGCCTCTTCCCACTTCCAATCTTTTCTTGAGTATGATCAATACAGTACACTATTGCCTGGGGTTCAGCTCACAGAAAGGGCTTGACCTCCTCCAACAAGGCAGAGAAAGTCTAAAAACAGTCAGCAAAGAACAAGCAATGCAGGAACAAAAACCCCATATAGTGGACCAAGCTTGCACGATTATCATTTTCCCTAGAAAGGCGAAGAAAGGCTTTGTTTGGGGAAGGTAATAAGAGAATATTCGGAGGGAAGTGCTTTGACAAAATTTTGGAGGAAACCAATATTGTAGTTCTTTGCTGTATACTAATACTGTAGTGTGAAAGGCTTCTTCAGTTCCAGACTGATCTGTGGATGAGCTAGAAATATAAGCCTCTGTGGGTCGTTGGTATGCTTTAGATGAGAACTTCAAGTCCAGCCACCTTTCTGATGAAGCTGTGAATTTCCATGACTGACATTTTGAATGAAAAATACACATATATTATGCTTTTGATCATCTCACAACTTCATAATTCCGGTTTGAAATAATTGTATTTAATTCTGTTTGACCAGGGAAACAAGTCAGGAAAAAAGAAAAGACGAAGGGGTGTGAAGGGTGGAGCAGAGGAGGAGCAAGCAGAGAAGGAGGAAGAGGTGAGACCTCAAGCTCCCACAGAGGTTGTCAAAGAGATCATGACAGAGGATGGCACGGTGATGACTATCAAGGAAGTGCTCCCCGGAGCTCAGGAGGAAGAGCAGGAGGATGAGGATGAAGAAGAGGACGAGGATGATGGCAAGATTACAAATGCACACGCACACACTAAAATATCCTAGTTAAAAACGAGAAAAAAAAAAAAAAAACCTGAAAAGAATTGATTGGTTAAGACAATGACATGTTATTGGTCTCCTTAGAATCCGCCTCAGCTGCCTTGGTTGAGCCATGTCCGAGGTCCAGCGCCATGGCAACAACACGTCAAGGGAAGCTCTTTCTGTACGGGGGAATGTTCGAGGTTGGCGATCGCCAGTTCACCCTGAATGACCTATACTGCCTCGACCTTCATAAGATGGACCAGTGGGAAGTTCTAGTCGAAATGGACCCAAGTAAGTCAAACTATACGTGAAACATGTTAAAATAAAGTAACACGTGTAGACAACTAATAATATAAAATGTATTGAGCAGTAAGTCCAACCAGTGTTGTGTTGTGTTAATACCTTTTGATACAGAATGAATGGAAATATCATGGATGGGAATGTTTGAGACCTGATTTAGATTCCTGATTTTGGTCAACAGAGACACAGGAGTGGCTTGAAGAGTCAGAATCAGAGGACGAGGAGGAGGAGGAGGAAGAGGCCCAGGGAGCGGAAGGGGAGGAAGAAAAGGAGTCTGAGGAGGAAAGCGAGGATGAAGAAGGTAAGGGATTTTCTGCCTCTTCACTCTCTTAGGCTGATCTGTGGCTCTCTTTTCCACTCTACCTTTTAATGTGACTGACAATTAAAGAGTTTGGGTTTGAGCTAACACCCAGAGCATCATAAAGTCTAACTTGCATTATGATTCAGTAACATATGATTTGAAGTAGCTATTGTAATTGAATTAACATTTCTGGAGACAACAACCGCTGTCAAGTCAATGAACTAAAGCCAACTCATTTTAATCGATTTACAAATTCAATATTGTAAATTTACGGCTTAAATGTTAATATACATGTTATGAACTGGTGGGTATTCTAATTATTAATAAATAAGAAAATATTAATCGTTTCTCTTTTCAACATACTGTAATGTTGCACTTCAAAAAACAAAATGATAATAGCTTCAAAGGGCATATCCAAATTAAGGGCTCAATCTTAGAAAACGTTTAAAGGTATTTTAAAGATACAAGGTTTTTCTTTCTTTTTTGTTAACTGAGATACACTTCAAAACTATTTCTTATAAACAGTCAAACCTGCTTTTGTCTCTCTTTTCCCTCTTATTTCCTCTCTCTTGGCTTTTTAAGTTTAGTTTAGTAAATTTACTTTAACTTGCTCTGTCAAGATTGAAATTCTGACCTTGAATTGTGCCAGGCAACACCTCTAGTCAGATAGTTTTCAGTCACTCCCTGCTAAGTGCTTAAGCTAGCTCTTCCACTCAGTAGAATGTCAAATAGAGCAACAAGAAATTCAGCCAGTCGTTTTGAATCGAAAATCAATTCTGAATCGAATCGTGAGACACCCAAAGATTCCCAGCCCTTACCCTTATGTTCAGCTGGAGCTCCCCTTTTACATAAGAGTCTTAAGAAGAGTTGCCATCATTGTCACTATGCTCCATTTTAATTCATTAATATGCTTGTATTAAAATAAGGGGTACATAGGCTTTGTGACATTCATTGGGAAGGATTTGCCATTGAAATATATAAAAAATGTTACAAGAAGCTTTAACCTCTTTACTCAAATGTGTGTTCCAGATGAAGAAGACCACCCTGAAGTGAAGAAGGAAGAGACAGTGTCTGAATACCAGATTCGTACAGAAGGGTACTGGATAGGTGTGGCTCGTGCCAACATGGGTCCAGACGCCAAGGACAAAAAGGTTGCCAAGGTTGCCCTTGCCATGGCTAAAGTCTTCTATGAGGAGCAGTAATGCAATTGCCAATTCTTTAAGTGACTTTGAGTGTACTATTTGTGTAAAATATTTTTTTGTAATAATAAAACATGTGATATGAACTGTACAGCAAATAATTCAACAATGCATGTTGACTTACATTGAAGTTGAAATGAAAAAAACAAAACAAACATCAACTTGACAACCAAAAACTGCAATTTGTATAATGGTTTATATCTCTTTGTGAATATAACATACTAAAGGAACTCGTATTATGGTTTCCCTTGATTTGAAAGAAAATCACTATTTCTCTTCTCAACCTATTAAACATTTTAAATATTTACCTGTATTGCCTTAACTTGAAGCAAACTTTGTTGCAGGTGATTAATGAAGCGTAATAGTGTTTGTCTTTTGTTTTAGTGGACTGACACACAAAAGCTTATTTTGTCACGTAATCTAAATCTGCCAAATGCTTATATATAGCCTCCCTCTTCTGCTAATTGTGAAGTCAAGCCTGCAAATAGAAAAAACTTAGGATTGACCATTTATTTTTGTATTTGCAGGCCTCTCATATTTCTTCAGAAGTAAATAAATATATGTAGCACACCATGAATACTGTAATGAGCATTATATGTATCTAACTACAGTTCTATTAATGCCGGGTCAACACCAAAGGCAGTACTTTGGGTTGGAGTGGCATTAAAGCATTAAATAATCAGAGAAAAAAAAAATATTTTGTACAGAAGAAAGAGCAGATTCTCAATACTTCATAAAGAAAGCACTGATATTACTTATTTAACATTCATTATTACTTTGGTTGTACATTAGTAGATCCACATTAATTTTGTTGCTTGGCAGCCATCTGCTGCTTAGCAAACAAAAAGCAGTACATGCAAAGTTAGGATGCCTTAGTCAACAAAAAATGAACTATTGGTCCAGACATCCCACATTAAAGTAGTGAAAATGTTGTCTGACTTCTTTCAGAAAAAATGAATGATTTAAAAACTCATAAAAATTCACATTGGGAAGATATTTATTATTGGCCAGTTATAATGCAGATGCTTGTGTCTAGATCTAGTTGATTAGATCTGCTCAGTATGTAAATATTCATGATATAACTTAAGTTGGGATTTGGCACTTAAAAATAAGGAGTTGATTGATTAACTTGATTGAATCACCTTGTGCTGCCAAGCTAGCCCTTACCCAAAGGATAGGGCACTTAATAGAGATAGATTAGATAGTGATTGGAGATACCCCGAGTCCCCATACATAGCAGCAAAAAGTACATTGTTTTAGGGGAAATACGGATGTCTCTGATGTCAGCACAATTACTAGTCTTATTTAAAGGCTTTATTGTCAACAGCTGTTTCTAAAAGATGTGACGTAAGGCCGATAGGAAAGCCAGCATTCAACAGGGGTCCAGGCATATCCCAATACCCTTTGGCTGATCACTCTTTGACTTATTCATGGTGAGAGCCACACAGGCTGTTATTGCCTGTATGTTGTACACTTACTATTTATAAGTACCCAATACAACCCAACTTAAAAAACCTGAACAATCCCTTTAAAGGATTAGATGTCCTTAGGTATCCAGCAGGATGAGCAGTCAGGGTGAGAAGGGCCATAACCTTTTGGGGTCTGCTGTCTTTGGGTGCACTCACACAAGAGAGGTTAAAGTGTTAGAAGGCGATAGAAAACTGCTGACATGTCTGGTCCCCCAGGACTCTCTGCTCTGTTATTCAGTGAAATAGCTCCCTACAGGGAGAGTGCAGAGGGACCCGGCTGTCTTGCTTTGAAAGTTGGAGCTGGAATATCCATACCGAGTGATAAAAGTCAGCATAAGCATAGACAGCCGAGTGTTGAGATTCCTGGTCTGAAAACTGAACATTTGCAGATGATCAACTACAGGACCTGCATGTCCATGCAAGAGGATTGCTAGCACTGGGACAGCAGAAGCTGATATCAGGTGGGATAAAGGGTTGCCCTCATATGAAGGTATTTCCCACTCAGTAAATCAGACAAGCTTAACATTAGCAAGCAAGTGGCTGCCGAGGAAATTTTGCCTTTATTCTCTTTGTTTGGGATTTGTCTAAATTTTATGGCAGTAAATGGGTGCAGGGATCTCCATAGGACTTACAGTTCCCCAGGACACAAGAACCTGCTCTTGGCCGAACAGATTTAGATCCTTGTTTGAGTTTTGTCATTAAGGTCTAATTCAGGTTCCATTCTAGTATATAGTAATTGGTAAATGGGCTTAAGCCTGTATAACGCTTTTCTAGTTTTCAGAATCGCCAAAGCGCGTTTACATCGCAGGTCACTACCAACCAATGATGGCAGAGGCTGCTATAAGAATTAACTAATCCCATTTATGCACATTCATACATTGCCCACAAAGCAGTGGGATCAGCTTGGGGTTAAGTGTCTTGCCCAAGGACACATGGGACATGTGGCTGCAGGAACTGAAGATAGAAAACTTCTTGCAGTTGAGAAGCGACCCACTGTACCCACTGATCCCGTGTCATGGCCTGTTTATCATTGGCCAGGTCACAGGACTCTTTGTAAAATAGACAACCATAGACTATTCTGATTCAACAATACAATTTGAAAGCAGATCGAAGCATAAATTGGGGATATAAATAATGTCTTTGGCCCACTATCATCTCTAATCACATGTGACTACTAATCCTGCACAAAACACTTTTATCTTTATTTTTTATTTATTCCTATATTTTCTAATTTTATTAATACTCATATGCATGCTCTTCTTGTTGTCTTTTACTGCTGCAGAACTTGAATTTCCCCACTGGGGATCGATAAAGGATTATCTTATCTAATCTTATTACTATTTTATGAGGTCATTGTTTACAATAATCCGTTTACAATAATATTTACCATATTGTGGTGAGGGCAGCTACTGAAATGAAACATGTTAAAGAAAGTGAAACAAAATTGGAAAGAAAGTGAAATCAAATACCTCTCATATCTCAGTGTAATAGAGTCAAATAAGAAATGGAAAATGAAAATACGTTTTTGCAGTTTAGAAAGAAAATGTTCAAATGAGTTTGATTAATCCATTACACATACTTCTATGCCTGGACATTTTTTTTGTCTCCATCTGGTGGATACCTTAGTAATTGCAGTCAGCGACAGAGGGGGGAAACCTGTGGTTTCAGCATCTTGTACGTATTCTTTATCTTGTAAGTATTGTGTATCTTTTCAACCAAACTACAAGTTTACAGAGATGTCAGGTTCAGTTAAGTTTTCCTCTGGGTTGTTTAACCTTCAGAAGTTAACCCTTACCTCAAAAGAAACGGACTCTACATGTTTAGTATGTTCAAAGGCATAATGACAATGAATTTGTTATGGTGCTGAACACATATCATAATGTAAAAGTGCCATTGATGATTTGTGCAGAAGGAAGAGAAAAATACTTCAAGAAGTAGAAATAAAAGCACATGTCAGAGGATGTAATTCTATCCCTTACCATTGATAATGTGTTTCACCAATGTATGATGATTCTTTTCCTTTCTATGAAGACATAATTGTTTGAGGTGCCCCTACAGATTTCTAGCTAAAACAACAGGTCTTTAATCTGAGTTTTACCCCTGTACAACAAGAAAGAGAGGAAGAATGGGAAGAGACAGAGAATAAGTTTGGTAGAGCAGAGTAAATACAATACTTAAATTATCAATAGATGAGAGGCATGTGAGGGGATCGAGAGCAGAGGATGCTGTGCAAGAGAAAGGAAAAGAATGAAAGGGGAGAGATCAGGTGAAAAAAACCGACACAGGAGCAGTGAGGAAGAAAGGAAAGACATAGGAATGAGGGATGCAGAAAAGGAGGGGGGTGAGTGCTTGTGAGGGAAGACATCAGTCACTGTGTGAGCAAAAGCCATCCCTCTGTGACCTATTTTATCCTCTATCAGCATGCTGAAGAGGGATGAGAAGGGGCTGATAAATAATAGAGAAGAAGGAGAGATAAATGACAATGAGGCTGCATTCCTCTCATTCACCTCTCCCTCATTCACACCACCCTTTTCCCTTTTTCCCTTTTTTATTTTTTACTCTGGTACAAAGAGTGTTTTTTATTGATAATACAATCTGCTTAGGGTGCAGTGCTGAGATGGGAGGCATACTATGCAATCACAGAGATGTGTATGTGAGTATCAGACACTTTTGGAATACAAAAACATCAGTTTGAGGCAGGGCGATGTTTGTAACTTTTTTTTAAATTCAGAGTTCATTATATTACATGAATAAATATTTTTGCCTTAATATTAACTAAATATTCGAGGAAATTACTAAGGACGTCACAGAAGGGATATCGAAGTGACTAAAAGAGGTGAGCCAACCACACTAGTCTTTTGACAATTTAAGGGAAGCCATAGTGTTTCAATATGTTTGCTATTTTGTTAATTACCACTGGTCAGTGGTACACACACAGTTACTGACCCACTAAGTGCTCTTGTTGACTTGTTAGAGATGTTACAACCCATTACAGACTGAACACATTTGACACAGAGTAAAGATAACATTTGAGCTCTGACAAAGTAGTAGACATTTTTTTATTTTACTTTACTGTTGTTACAATGGATGCAGTTGTTGTTCAAACTTTCAAATTATTTCTAACTGGAGTTAAGACACATGCAGTGGTTAAGGATCATGTCTAATGGAAACCACAAATATTTTACTGGAGAACACATAAACATATCAAATACATATGAAGTACTAAAACATGGACAAATGAAAATCTTTAGCACCATTTTTTGACAACAAACAAAAAATTGGTTGATGTATCCCTGAACTGAGAAATAAAGAGCAGTGGGCAGTGTGGTATTAAATCCCTTGAGTAATTTCATGTAATTTCATGTACTGTTGTTATACATTTTGGGTATACGTTCTACATGATATATGTCAAATTCTGACTTTGTTATAGCCTAATCTCATTAAAATCACAAGGAAATCATTGCGGAGAGCAGGCCCGGTTCTAGAACAAAATGACTTTGGGGTGCATCTGAGATAAAGGGGGTGCAGCTACAGTGACCGGTAACAGCAATGAAAAATAGCATATAGGTGTGATGAGTCCTGCATGTGGTCCCTGGGGAACAGACAGGTCAGGTGCACCTGTCCTAACCACCAGTTCATATAATAAACATGATCTGAGTCACTGTTATCATTTGAAAGCTTTGATTACTTATTGTAAACATTTTTTATATATTGTAATTATTTTATGTCCATTCAATTGAGGGTGCATACATTTAAAATGAGGTTGCAATGAATCCTTTTGCACTTAACCTGCGGAGATCCAAATAGAAAAAAAAAAAGGATCCTACCACTGCCAGCAGATGTATCATGATAATCAATTTAATGACAGGGATAATAGCATGGCTGTTTGACAGTGGTAGTACGTAAAATGAAAATGTTGATTAATTATTTCTGAGAAGAAAAATGTTTAAAAAGAACTAATTGTTTTATAAACCAAATGTTCAAGGGATAACAAAAGGTCCCAGGTATATTAGAGAACCAAACAAAGAGTAAAACAAAATAACAACACAGCATCAAAGCAAGTTGATACCAAGAATCCAGGTTGCTTCACATGAGGGCGCCAGTGGACGAGTGGTTAGTTTATTCATGGAATTTTAAAGCCCACATTAAGTGAAAGCTCATAAATTGTACTGGTGAGTGACAAACGATCTTCTAACCACTCAGAGCGGAAGACTTCCTTGTGGACTTGTACTGTGAGATCTTATTGTGGCACAATTGACCATCACATCCTGTCGCAGAGTGGAACACTTAATCGGCATTCAAGGAACTGCATTAAGCTTGTTTAAATCCTATTTACTGGATCTATCTCTGTTTGTACAAGTTAACAATGAATCCTCCAGTCACGGGTTAGCCAAGGAGTTTCACTAGACTTGATGCTTACTTTCTATTCACTTCATGAATACTTCTCCATAAATGTTCATGGTTATGCAGATGATACCAAATTCAAGCATGCCTTAAGGACATAAAGACCTCGATGACCCATTTTCTGCTACTAAATTCAGCACCTGGAAGTTATTGTGCTTGGACACCTATGAATCACATTTACAAAGGATATATCTATTATAGATGGCTACTTGCCTCTAGCACCAGAAATCCTGGAGTAATCTTTGATTAGGATATATCCTTCAAATCAAATTTAACAAACTTCAAGGATCCCCTTTTTACAACCAAGTTAAATTACATTGTTTTTGTAGGTTTGATTATTGAAATTACTTATTATCAGGCTGCTCTTCTAAATCTCTTAATATTTTTATTTAACAAGAAAGTTTACCCATTTATTCCTTGATAGCATCCTTGCTTTGGTCCATGTGGCTATGAAAAAGAAAGAAAGAAAAAATGGCCTAACGGTCAGTCAACATGAGAAGATTACATTAAAAGTCCTCTAGTTTCCTTTTAACCAGCTAATGTAACGCTTACAGATAAGGGTGGCTTGGGCTTTACCTGGGGCGGCTCTCACTTATGAGTCTGATTCTGCTTGAGATTTCCACTTCTCTAAAGGAAGGTTTTCCTTGCTGCTTTTGACAATGGCATGCTAAACTTTTACTTTGCTTTTCAGCTGTCATAAGAAAACTTTTATTGAGGTTCTTTATATAAAACATACTGAATGAGCAATTTTGAAAATAATATTGACTATTGGGCTTCTTGCCTAATGTATAAAAAGGTAAATGGACTTGAGCTGAGGCTGATATGTAGAGTGACAATCAGTTTAAGCTAATCCCAGTCATACACATTCAGTGTAGCTGCCGAAGCAGTGGGAGCAACTGAGGTGTCTTGCCCAAGGACACATCAGAAATGTCGCTGCAGGAGTTGGGGATCGAACTCTCAACCTTGAGGGATGACCAACTCTACCACTGATCCACAGCCGCCCCATATGTCCTCACATATGTATTCAAAGATATCCATCATTTAGTCATTATGAATCATTTCTGTTATTAATAAAAAAAATATGATCCACATCAAACTTTAAGAATTTATTGTTTAATTACATAAAGGACAACTGTCTTGCAAGATATTTACAGAATTTTCTTTAAGGTTTGAGCACTCCCCCATACTCTTATCATTCCTAACTTCAAATGATGTGTTATTTCCAAAAGCTTCTGTCATTATTAGAAAGAATGGCACAGACATCTTCAACAATCTTGTTTTAATGACAAGGGAAGCATACAAGCGATCATTTTTATATGAAATGTTCATCTGACTTAGTATGTATATAAATTATACTACATAAAAATCTGCTTGTAATATGATCGGCAACATGTTCCCAATTTACCTGAGCCGTATCTTCTCATTTTATCCTTACCTCTGGGACATTTTTACAACTTGATCAACGTTTCTTAACATAATAATTGTTCTTATACCATAATAATTACATGACTTGATTAAGGAACACAAACACAAGTTTGCATGTACATTTTTTTTACTATTACAATCCTACATGTTTTTGTAATATTAAGACATAAACAGTCACAAATGATAGATGCTCCTCCTCCCCAAATTGCTCCCGCTGCTACATTAGCGGCATGGGAATGAATGGATTGATTAATACAGATGGACATTTTGCATAGCAGCCTCTGTCCTCAATTTGTGATTTGGTGTGAATGAGTGTGTTGTAAAAAGCGCTTTGAGTAGTCAGAAGACTAGAAAAGCACTATACAATCTCAGCTCCATTCACCATTACTGTTTACCTTCTCACCTTTAACTGACTTTCAAAATGATGTCATAGAATTCAGTGAGCAGACACTCGTGTTACAATTTCTCTTAATCCTAATCCCTTTGTTGTGGTCAGGAAATCACACTAACTGTGCCTTCTCCTGCTTGTCTTCTCATTCACCTGCCCCCTTCAACTAGTGTGTTTAGAGGCCTAAGCCTTAATCCTCAGCCTTGCAGTGATTTTATTACAGTAATCTCTGCTGAAATTGGCTTAGCTCTTCCAGACATTGGCAGAGAGCGACAAGGACGACAAAAATGGGTCTTAATGGATTTTTTCTAATGAATTTATAATGTTGATAATATTAGGATAACTTTGGGTTTCTTTGCTGCCTATATTTGAATACGAATGTCAGTCAAATGATACTTGATGGAAATCCTAAACAAGCAAAACACACATTCTTGCTTAAATCTGAAAATGGTCATGACCAATTGAAGAGTTTAAGAGGACATTCCACTCCCCCACTCTTGCTAGGGCTGGTGAGGCAATAGTCCAATCCTAACAAGACATATAAAGAACTTCATTTTAAATGGAGTTCGTCAGCAGCTTTCATAATTACTGACTTAAAAATCATCTAACAGATCCTCTTCCAGCCCCATTTACCTTCCAGTCCTGTTTTCCAAAGGGTTATGAGCATTAAAATAACTTCCCAGATGACACAGCAGCTAACCTTACTTACATACAGCCTTATTCCTAGATACAATTAGAGCCTAGCAGAATCAATCTATCAATAAATCAATAAATCAACTAATCAATCAACCTATCAATCAACTAATCAATCAACCAATCAATTAACTAATAAACCAATCAATCAATCAATCAATCAATCAATCAATCAATCAATCAACCAATCAATCAATCAATCAATCAATCAATCAATCAATCAATATATATATATATTTTAATTCTGCAATTTATACCAAATCATGTCTAGACCATACTCTTTGTCATATTATTCACAAAATGTCATATTGCTCTTTGATTGGAAGGAGAAGCGGAATCATTTTGGTACTTAGAGTAAAGCACATTGAGTTACGGAAGGGGATTAGGGCCACTGAGATTTATTTTCCCTTTTTTCTCAGAATTCTGAAATAACTATACTGTGCAAGTTCAATGTGGACTCTGACAGCGGGGATTACAAAGGCATGGTGGGTCAGGCTGACAGCAGGGGCATGGGGATGTGTTGGAGCTGGAGTCCAGTCCTAACGTGCTTTAAACCTCCTTGCTGCTGTAATATAGACGTTATTCTGTGTCAGTCGGCGATGCCAATTTCCCATCTACAGGCCTGGAGTAGTGTTTCTCTATTTTCAGTCGTTTCTGAATGTGTGTGTTTTTAACTTATTTGTTTATGTATTTGTTTCAAATGCAATGTTGCTAAATATGCTGCACGTTTCTCTAAATGCACGTCGTTTCAGTTGTTGCTGAGCCTATGCACCTATACCGGCCACCATAAATACTATACCCAGTCTATATTGACTAAAATCAATACTCATTTCTTTATAAATGTATGTGATTGATTTATAAATAACACAAAATAGCTTGATTTTTCTATACAAACACTCCTGAAACAAAATTAATTAATCCTAGAATAAAATAAATGTACCTCGTGCCAGCTGTTGCTGAGCCCATGCACCTACCGGCCTCCGTAAATATTAAAGACACAGTTGACTTAATTACATTTATATTGAATTGCAAGTCTTATCGAAATGCATTTGAAATGTATACATTATATAGTTGGAGAAATTGAAAACACTTGTAGAGCACTAAAAGCAGATTAACCAAGAAGGTACTAGAAAGTCTAACTTCATGGTATTTTATGAGTGAAATGATTATGTTTTGGATAAATGCACTATGACACTTATAAAATGCTGGAATTTTAATCTCCTAAAAAGCTTATAAAGCATATATATATATTACACGTTATTTAAAGTAAACATTGAAAGTACTGAAGAACTTGAAATGAACTTATGTAAGTATATTAGGAGTACAAATGTTCTAAAACATATTGTGGCTATCTGCTGTGTCAAAAACAGATCAGAGGAAAAGATCATAAAAGTCTTAAACACACAGCTACTGTGCTAACCGCAACAGGAGCACAGCTTTATTATAAAGACAAGAATAACACTAGCCGGAGGTCTAAA
The DNA here is from genome assembly GCF_963930695.1 of Labrus bergylta. Lineage (NCBI taxonomy): Eukaryota > Metazoa > Chordata > Actinopteri > Labriformes > Labridae > Labrus > Labrus bergylta. Next base: position 11,993,605 of record NC_089201.1, on the reverse strand, counting down.
ACTGCAACAACTCTCACACTCATGTTGTAACAAACATAAACATCCCCATGAGCCTTTGCTCCACGAACTGTCCGAACTCAGAGCGACTGTCCATTTGAGTATGCTTCAATATTTTAAGTGCAATCAAATGCATTTTTAAGTTATTTAAGTTTAAGTTATTAAGTTTGCATGCTAAAACACAGACCACTTTTGAATCCCCTTATGGGCAACCTAGCCTTCATAAATTGCCGAGAGAACAGACAACAGATTGGACAATTAAGTAAAGTCAATAACATCTCAGAGCAGGGACTGAACTGTTCCCACAGCCCCACAATATCTAAACATCTGTGACTGGCCCCATCATGTCAGTGGTAAGGAAAGGCAATTTGTCAACTAAAATAATCAGGAAATGTATTATGTGAAAATAAATGTCATCATGACTTAAAACATTTAAACCACACGGAGTGATCATTGTAGCTGGAAACAAATGTACTGTATACTCTGAAACAGCAAAAAGGTAGATGTTGGCTCAATTTTTATTTTTCACCATATATTCTTCACAACTTTCTCATCTTAATCTCAGCAACTTATCTTTGGACTCTCAGATCAAGCCAACCAGCCGAGACAGTAAGGAAGTCCGAGTGTGTGTAAACGAGTGAAAGCTACAGGTTAAAGAGAGAGACGCTCCATACTCTCCAGGGAGCGCGTGTCTCTTTAAGAGCTGGAGTGTGCCATTGAGCAGGAGGGAAGGGGAGGGGGGGAGAGGTGGGGTGGTTGGCTGCATTGGAACAGTCCTCTTTAATGAGCAGATTTTCTGGGAGAGACAATACACACACACACACGAGAGAAATACAGTGATCCAGCCACAGGAGCTGAAGAGATTCGTCCAAGACACACCGGAAGACTGGCTGCGTGTTGGCCGGCGCTCCACAGGGTAATATGGAAACGAGCAGGAGATGTTGAAGAGGACAGAACATACCGTAACTGGATCATGAAGATGGATGTTTTATTATCAAGCAGGCAATCTGAACACAACCCACGCAGAGGATAAACCACTTATGGACGCAGTGGATTAAAGACCCACAAACAGACTGAGAGAGAGAGAGAGAGAGAGAGAGAGAGAGAGAGAGGGAGAATAGGAGATTTATAACTCAGATGTTTATTTTAATTGTCTATGTGCACTTGCTGTGAGATAAAATGTGTTAACCTGCTTGAGTGCATGCACAAGGCAGGACACTGCATTGCTGCTCTTCAGCAAGACAGGGTAGACTTAAAACAGAGGCAGCCAAGCAGATAACCTTATGTGTTTTCTCTATTATTCTGCCTCTTCCTCTCTCTGTTCATGAGTGCCTTCCTTCGTGGTGCAGCCAGGCACAATGTGTAACGTGCAGACTATGAATAAAAAGGAGGATGGTGAAGCCTGAAGTGAGCTACAGATTCCAAGTCAGACTTTAAATGGCCCATTTCATGTTACCATCAGGAGCGACTTGAATAAAAATGAAATATTTTTCAAGAGAGGAGGAGATTTTTATTTTTTCATCAATCACACTAGCTGTCACAACCAGTTTGGGCTTGGTGCTGATTAAGGAGCCAGACAGTGACTTCTGTGCTGGAGGTTTGGACGCTTAAAGGGCTACAACAGAGGAGAATTCTTGGCAGTACACCCCAGAGAGGTGGAGGCATCATCAGGTAGGAGGCCACTGAGCGCGGGCGCCTGAGTGGAAAGCAGGAAAGAAGTAGGTGGAGGAGTTGTGCATGTGTGTCATAGACTGTGTAGGCAGGCCACTGGCAGGCGGATGGATCTTGCCAAGGGTTAGAACTCCTGCTGAGAGAGGATAATGGCAACTCTGTGCCCAGTCTCCTCCTCTCTAACCTGCATCAGCCACACAAAAGCTGGAAAGGGCTAGCTGGTGCTACCAAGTGGCCACCAAGAGGATGATGTAAACAGCATCAACATAAACAAGGCCAGGACACCCCTGACACCCCTGCAAGGGGCAAAGTTTTGTTGTGCACATTTTTCTCTTTCTTCTCTAAATCACCTTGAAACAAGTGGGTGGGGGGGGGGCCTTGATTTTGAGTTTGAGTTCTCTCCCTCCCACTCCCGCCTCCTCCTTACCCTTGACCTGATCCATGGATTGGTTCTAGCACCAACCTGTCCTTCTTTTTCCTCCCTTTGTTTTCTTTTCTTTTTCTTTTTCTTTTTTACGAGGCTTCAGGAGAATTGCCAAGACCTGTTTCATGCATGTCCACTGGCGGCAGGTTCAACTTTGACGATGGGGGGTCATACTGCGGAGGGTGGGAGGAGGGCAAGGCGCACGGCCACGGAATCTGTACAGGGCCCAAGGGCCAGGGCGAGTACTGTGGATCCTGGGCCCATGGCTTTGAGCTGCTGGGTGTCTACACCTGGCCAAGCGGCAACACCTACCAGGGCACCTGGGCTCAGGGCAAGAGACACGGTGTGGGTGTTGAGAATAAAGGCCGCTGGGTATACAAGGGTGAGTGGACGCATGGCTTTAAGGGACGCTACGGCCTACGTGAGAGCATGGGTACAAGTGGGAAGTACGAAGGGACTTGGAACAACGGGTTGCAGGACGGATACGGGACTGAAACATACTCAGATGGAGGTAAGACTGATAGAGAAGATGCTCACAAAACCAATTTAGTTGGTGCCCCGTAGTCAAGATTTCAGCTGGTGTCCCTTGTATTGCAGCCAATTCCACCACCAGTCATAATATTCATACACTTAAAAAACGAAAACTGGCATTCAATTTACAGATTTCCTTTATTTTAAAATAAAAAATACCTCTGGACACAGCAATAAAATGGTACTAACAATAATATGTATCACAACATGAATAAACAATAAATACAAATACAAAATGAATAGTGTAACAGAACATACAATATAAAACAACCCAGTGCAGGGAGCAGAAGTGGTCACAGATGGCTCAGGGATAGCAGGGAATGGGTTTGAATATTTAAAACATGCATCTGGAGAGAGAAGATAAGCATTTGTATTACAATGTGGATATTCAAATCTAGTGTGAACAAAAAGAGCTTCTGTGAACCCAGTCAATAATTGCACCTGCAGCCTTTAACATTCTAAACATCAAAACTAATGACGGGGATATCTTTAGCTTTCTGGACGTTTGTTGTGCTTATATGTTTATATCCATATGCTTATTGTTGCATCAGACTGGACCAATATGATTTCAATATTTAGAAAATAGCTGGAAAGAAATGTAATATCTACTATTTGTTTCACTACAGAAAACATTGTCGGGGCTATTCCTTTGGAGAAAACGCAACAAAACAAGCTCCTCCAAGTTACACACCGACTGAACTCTTAAGTGCTGACAGACTAAAGAATCTGTATTCAAACTTAAATAATTCATTGGCTTAGAAACAACCAGTCAACCCCCTTTTTACATGGCTGCATTTACACTGTACTGGTTTCATTTAAATCAATTTAGTCAATATGGTATTTCATAGTAGTGAATAAGTAGTGATAATAAAACACACTTTTAAAAAGCTTGATTCAGGAAATCATATGTTCTTTTCAGAGCAGTACAGAAAGCTCCGCATATTATTTCAGCTTAGCTAAAACGTTTTCCTAAGCCTTACAACCCCAGCTACACCATGCACTCACATTTATTCAGTGAGGACTTCTTGCACATAATACATGCATGCTCTTTGACATAAAAACTCAAAAAGCAAGTGCTTAAAACTATTAATTACAACAGGTGATGGAAAATACTTTTTTTTTTAATCGACGGGGGGTGTTAGCTAGTACACAAAGATGTCAATAAAAATACAAGTTGGTCATACTAACATACTTCACAAAAGTAAAAGTGTATTTCTTTTTATTTTCCTTACACATGAATAATCTTTATGAATGAAAATACAGTGGAAATAACTGACATTAAATCTAGCTATTGATTAGGAATTAGGTAACATGGACGTGACCATCATCCATCCATAACAAGTTAGCATAACTGCAACAGATGAATAATTGATTCCTTCAGAACATTCACGTTTTGTCTCCTCTTCTTCTTTTTCGTCTCTGGGCTCTCGAGGGCTTCGTTTTATTTTTTGAAGTAACGGTAGTTTATGCACCTGATATTGATCGGTATGGTCAGTCACTCACTCCTGAAAACTTGCCTGCCCTCCTTCCCCATAATGAGCAAGTAACGAGTAGCGGTGTTGTGATGCGCCGGGTCGGGGTCAGAGAGGGAGCGAGAAAATAGGTCCTTTTGAAATCGGTTGTGTAGTTATGTTTTCTTGGCTTCTTTTGTAACATTACTAAACAATACTGTAGCTTGAAAATGATATATAATAATATTTAATGGATACTTCACCCATTGAAACATGAATCTGTATTGACACTGGGTCATGTAATAAATTTTGAAGTTGGTGCCTTCTTGACTGAGAAAAGGCATAAAGTGTATTTTTGGCTCATGTGGATGAAAGACAACAACTCCCAGAATGCACAGCACTGCAGGCCACTCCCACTGAAGCTAGGGTGCTCTATTTACAGACATTTACTTCAACACATACGGCCGTTTCCTCAACTGATACCAAGATTTCTTCCAGAAGGAATTGGCATCTTGGAAATTCCTGCCAGAAAACAGACTTAATGTCTGTGTCCATAGGCAAACAGTGAGAGCACCGACACTACAAGTCCGCCCCAACTCGAGCCGCACCGGGCTCCTCGTCCTCACCGCCGCTGACAGGCAGTTCTTATGCCTGCTGCAGCCGTGGCATAGGCCCGGCCTGTCAGCAGCAGCTGCATAGCCGCTAAATTGCGGCTCGTAGAGATAGCCACAAACATCCGATTCAAGCACAAAATCTTCAAAATTCCCTTCATCCATATCAGTTTGAAGTTGAAACTACCAAGCAATATGGTGGACGTTGAGTTTTGATTCTGGGAGTGAGTTCCCACTCACTGATCTGTGATAGGTCTGTAGCTTCAGTGGTCGAAAATATGAGGAACTAGCGTTGTAGTTTCATCCCTGCTAACCCCAGCAGCCGCCGATGGCGCAAAATGGCAATTTTTGGGTCATCGGAGGCTCCTTTTCAGACTTAGAAATACAAAGATTTCCCATCTCAGGGGAAAATGAGGGCGGGATGCACGACCATTCAAAAAAGCTACCAAGTTTCTAATGATTCAAAGCTTAATGCAAATGGGTGAAGTATCCCTTTTAAGTGACAGTTAATCCCAATTTTCCTTATTTTTCTTATTATTACTTTTATTCCTCCCCTATGACAGCCGGTGCCCCTAGCACCTGCCTACACTGCCTACTGTATGCCACAGGCCAGCCCTGCTCAGACATATGCATGTTGTTAAAGGGAGGGGTTTTCAGAACCAGACAGCGTAGGGCTATGAGACATGACTACTATTCTCTCCAACAATTATCGGTTACTTTTGGAGGTAATAGATTGAAGGAGTTAGTCCAGAGGTCTCCTAGGGTCATCCTGTATTCTGCTGTGCACACACACACACACACACACACACACACACACACACACACACACACACACACACACACACACACACACACACACACTGATGTGTAGAGGAGGTTGTATAAGGACAGACTATGAAATCCTAAATTTTTACTCTGTATCTCTTTTCCACTTTCTTTTTTCTCTCCATCTTCTTTCCTCCCAACAGTCACTCCTTACTTTAGCTACATGAAGGACATGTTACTTTAAGGCCTATTTTTTTAGGGGTATGCAGGCATATCGGACGAGTTAAAGGTTAGGGAGGGACAAAGGAGGACAAATGCTTCCAAGTTACAAGTCCCTAGACAACAGAGTGCTAAAGAAAACAGATTACAATGATGTAATCGTTTCATCCTAAAAATGTAGTGCTTTTATTTGATAGGATAGCTCTAGACAGACAGGAAATTTGGGGTGAGAAAGTGGGGGATGACATGCACCAACAGTGCCAGGATCAGATGTAAAACCTGCGACCAGTGCCATGAGGACTTTATCCTCTGTGCATGGGGTGCCAGCTTAAATAATCGGCGCCCCAAGGTTTCATTTTTCTTAGGATTATCCAACAAATATTCCTAATGAATGTCACATTTGGGTACCAGTTTTCAAATATTCTGTCATTGTGTCATAAGATTGTAGTTGTTGAAGTTTAAGTTACTCCTTGGTAGACAAGAGAAAGTGTATACATGAATTAGTGCTTCTGTGAGGCTTGCATTTTTTATTATGAGACTGCATGCAAGCTTATTTTTAGTCGGTATACATTTTAGTATGTTTACCGCCTTTGGTCATTGTGTCAGTGTATTCTAATATACTAATCCTGTGTGCAAATCCATCTAGGTTTTGTCAGAGATACTTTTTTTTCACAACTAAAATGATCGATCAACTGACTGATAGCAAGACTGTCACAACGATCCCTAAGCCATGCCATAATACAGCTAAAAATACTGCCTAAAGAAGTCCAGAAGTATAAATTGTGAAGTTAACAGACAGAACCTGAATGCAATATAATGTTAAAAAAGTATTTATCCAACAATTTGGCATAGTTAAGTGTTGGCTATTTTAATGCATGTTAACACATCCATGACTCCATTCATGATTGTTCATCTTTGGCTTGATTTGCAATATTTATCCGCTGCAACAATTTAAAAGAAAATGTAAAATTAATATTAATTATATTTAAAAAATTGAACTTATTTCTACATAAAAAATATAAAATATATGATATCAGTATGAGATTTGCCTGAAATGGAAGTGAACACCATCAATGACACTTTGAACCTCTTAGTCAGGGACTCAGTTCAGTTCAGTTAATGTGAATGAATGAACTAATATATGATTATATGATCAAAAATACATAAACAAAAAAACATAGTCAATTGGTACACATTGTGCATGAAAACGAGCTGACAGTATCTCTCAAACAGTTCAAGCTTTGTTACATAACTACAACTCTAAGGCTGTTCACAGTGTCGCTCTGAACCACTCACACAGTTGAACGCACGCACACATTGTCCCAAATTGCCCGTTAAAACCCTTAGATGAGACTGGTTTAAGGGGTTAAATCAGGACAAGTCAGAAGAAGTTGGCTTGATAAATAAGCAGACAGATGGGATGGAAGGACATAGGGGAGAAAGATGGACTGGACAGCAGATGAGATTGATGGATCAATTAATCATTGAAGTAATGAACAGATAATGGAAAGATTGCTGGATGGATATATGGATGATTGTTGTGATTAGATATACTCTTGACAAGGTAATGATGTCTTTAGACAAAAGAAGAGCGAAAGCAGACTGCAAAAGAAGTGAAAAGAAAACCTTCCAGGGTCCTGCTGGAAAGACACTGTAGCTCTGCGAAGTGTTTGAACCCACATACTGTAAAAGCAGCAGAGATTGGCCTAGTTGTGAGTGTTTATCTTGCTCCAAAAGTACACAGTGTTCTTAGCAGCATGTATTTGTTCTTTCCATAAATCTGTGATGTAATTTAAGTGTGTGTTAGACTAAAATATATTAGAGAGTGTCATCAAGCCAGATTACCTTGATCACAAAACAACAGAATTAACAAAGTGATAGTTAAGATCGTAGATGATTTGCAGCAGTGAGTGTGAGCGGCCTGGACGTTTTGAGGAGGAAGGAGAAGGAAGAGGAAAATAAAAAGGGAAGAAGATGAAGAGAAATGATTAATTGAGGAGGGTCCAACAGAACAGAGTCCGAACCTTTTAACAAAAATGATGTACACGTTGAAGTCATGTAGGGCTTACTAACACTACACAAGATTTAGGTAGGTATGTATTTATTCTACCTCATCTGGATCTTCAAATCACAAGAATAACATGGCATAATTACAGTGATTTAACTAGTGTGAGAAAAACAAAGACTGAACAAATATAACTCACAGATTTTATGTCCATCTGCTGTTCATCTTTGTCACGATACCTGCGCTTGCATCCGAATCCGAAACAAATCCCAAAAGCTTTTTTTCCCCAACAGTAAATGGGCACCAATTTATATTAGGATTGCAGGCACATTGCTTGAGCTTCATCTCATTGCCACAAAATGTTGTGAAAGCATGGCAACGGCCTCAATCCAACTGGTAAAATGTATGAATGCTGAATAAGAAAGAATAGCTTGAAATAATTTGTCAAGCAATTCAATGTGCTTGTTGGGAATGCTCATGTTGTGATAAAAATAAAATTGCTATTAGTTGCGCAGCCCTTTGACCAACCAAGAGCAAAATTAAATACAAGTTGCGCCACACTAAAAATGGCAACCACCAGAGTTGTTGTTAAAGCTGTCCCTGCAGGTAAGAGCGAATATTTTCAACAAGGGTAAGAACTTCTTTGTGCATACTTAGAGAGTCTCAATCATCCTCATGGAAAACCTGCTCAACCTCTTAAGCCAAAGCTTCTGCCTTGTCAAAGAGCATTTTGATTAAAATTTAGCACAATTTGTGATAATCAAAATCTTGCTCTGATGTTTGTGGAGAGAATGAATTAATTTCTTTTTAATACATTTTGGAACATTGTTGGACATTTTTACAACATTTTGTTTAAAGAGAAAAAGAATAACAACATCGGCAAATAAAGGACCTGTCACTTACAACTTCAAAATAATAAATAATCAAGAGTCGAAAAAAAGGGGGGCGCCGGTAGCCTAGCAGTTATAGACGTCCAGATTTCCAACTCTATCCACTGTCTCTAAACATAAAGGCATAAAAAGCCCAAATACATTTAAAAAAGGGAATGTATTTTATGCAATGATGGACTAGTTTAATATCTTTTATTTTCTGGATAATGCTTGCCAATGCTGATATAGTCAAAAACATTGATTCTATCTAATGATTTTCACATTGCCATTGTGCTTAATAAGATGAAGCTTTTGAAGTCGCTCTGGGTATTTGAAAGTCTGGCCCAGGGTTAGGTTGAATCTTTCTTGACAGCAAAGAAGCAAGAGACCAGTAAGACATTTTATTTTCTCTCAGAGGCTTTTGTTGGCATTGGTTGATGATTCCTTCCTCCTACTTGGAAGAGAGAAATGGTGTCCTGACCAGAGCAGGAAGGGATTAGTGGCCACTTCTTTTAAACATTTCCAGGAATTGTTGGAGAGTTTAAATGTATCCGCATCTTAACCAGCTGACTTTGAATGCAGGGACAGTAAACAGGTCTTGAACAATGGATCAACATAAAAATGTCCAAGAGGTACAGTAATTGTTTCAAATTTTAAACTGATTTATTCAAGGTTTTATTGAATATTAGTGTGTGTTTTGTGTCTGTCTGAGCGTGTTTTAAGAGAAGGTCCTGCCACCATATGTGTTGAAAATTGGATGGATTTAGAGTTTTTGTGGCTCGCATTTCAAGGTGGTGTTTGATCATTTTATTGTGGTTGAACACCAGCGGATAATTTAACAGTTTATGTATTTTGTGGTCTGACAGCAGTCTTTATAGTTTATTTATCTTACATTATATTTCTGACAATGTAATCCTGAGCGTTTTGTGCTAAGGCAATATTTGTATTGTACATGCTCATCAGTGCTGGTTTTAACCAACTCGCCTGAAAACACTGGATTTTATTTGCTCCTGAAGGAGACATTGTGGATGTAATAAGACTCAAACTAGTGTGCCATTCAAAATAATAGAGCAGGGGGAAGGTAAAAAGTGAGTCCTACACATGGGTGATTTAGTTTCAATTTAGAAAATATTGATTGATAGCATCTTTCACAATCCCAAGCTACTTTTACTGCAAAAATGTTTCTGTGGTTAAGTGATCGATCTTTCTCTAAACTACAGTATATTCAGACTCTAAAGGAGTGTCTAGAGGAAGTTTTCATCCTTTGGGGTTGCTTTTTCCAAAGCAGTGAGAAGCAGGAGCCAATACCCTTCAGGTGCTTACATACTTCAGGAATATTGTGTTCACCTGAAGTCCAGCAACATTTCCAACAGTCTAAACCGAATGTGTCTCTCTCTCCAACTTCACAATGATGCCACATTTCTGGGAAATACTCTTCCTCTATCTAATTGCTGTTGTTTGGCTTTTCTTTTCTCTCCTACGTTTACCAGCATTTCTCTCTTCTCTCCTCCTACCTCTCTCCCTGCTCCTTTGCTCAGCTGCAATTCCACAGCCGGTCTGTACAGTAGGGTTTCCATAGCAACACTCATAGACATGCAGCAGGTCAGTTGTCACAAGGGACTCTGTGTTCTGGGCTCCTATTGGCTGCCCAGTTGTGTCTACAGAGCTCTGATTGGCTCTTGTTCTTCCTTCTAATGGTGTTTACTAAGATGAAGAGCTAAGCTGACTTATTACCAACCACACACAGAGAGAGAGGGGGGGGGGGGGGGGGGAGTGAAGTACATTAAACGAAAAGACAGCTTCAGTAATTATTTTAGTAGAAATGAAATGAGTCACAAAATGAGAGGCAGATATAACAGCCACACTGTGCAGTAGTTGTTGTGTGTAGCTCTCTCTACACACAGGGTCAAACACACAGAAACTCTCTCAACTTTCCCTTGTATCACCACAAAGGAAGACTTCATCACAAGTGCCATGTCATTCCAGTCGCATCAATTACAGAGGCTTGTAAACAGCCAAGCAGGATCACAAAACCTACCCCCAGTCCCCCAGCTTTTCTGCAAATATGCTCCAATTAAAAATTCAAATAAAATTGTCCAACATTAGCACAACTTGAGAACTTGCTTAATGCTGCTATCAGAGCTTCACAGTTATTCCACTAACTATGTTATGTAAACTTGCATGATTAATCAACGTTTAATTACACCCTAATACAACATAAAAAACATTTTCTCTACTAAAATCTGATAGGCGGGCAAAAAATCTAGAAAATCACCTAATTTATGTGATGTAGGATAGGATAGGATAGGATAGTACTTTATTGATCCCCAGAGGGGAAATTCGGGCGTTACAGCAGTGTAGTAGTGGGAGGTAGATGAAAAGATACATTAAGGGAGTATAATTGTAGCATATTTGTGCGGGAGGAGGCCCTTAAGCAAGCACTGCCACTTTTTTAACCTCTGTCTTAGCCTTCCAGTGTCCTAAGTCCTGTGTCAAATCAAAGTTCTGGTTTGTTGTAGCAAACAGTAGGGACAGTAAACCTCCTTGACCTCAGTCCTACACTCAGAATATATGTGGATAGATCTTTTAGTACTTTGCAGGTTATTTACTTTTACTTTTTTACTTTCCATGCTGGCAGATACTCCTATAATGGAAAGCTGCATTCCATCATTTTACATCTCCACCAGAGAGTGTTGTGATTTGTACAGGATCCCTCTTTGTTAAATCTAGCGTGCTGCTCCTGTAGCTGAATGCTCACTAATACCTTTATTCTGTTCAAGATGATCCTGTTAAGCACTTGCCTGGCATGGATAGGATGGTGATCCCACTTTGTGTGTGTGCGTGCGTGTGTGTGTGTGTGTGTGTGTGTGTGTGTGCGTGCATAGTTGCTAAGCTGTAGTGCAGTCTCAATCTAAAGGAGAGAGTATCTACACCATGGTGTAAAGAAAAGACGTTGGCAGGATGTGCTGCCTTTTTAGATATCCCCTTTGATCGTTCTCCTTCCTCATCTTTTATAGAAGCATTCTACCGTATCAACCAGAACAATATTTTAATCATCACAACTTTTCAACAACACTCAGGTCTTCATCAGATGGTTTTAATTATAATGCAAACTGCACCCTTGTATAGATTATTCACACCAATATGCTGAAAATGTTATCATCCACATCACCAAGGGGTGATCATTCATTCAAAAAAGCTCGATATGTTTGCCTATATGTAGGTGATGTGGATAATTCTATATTTTTTAATGATAGTTAGGTCCAATATCTTTTTTTCTTTGTGACTTATTAGTTGGTTGCCACATATTGCTTTTTAACGTGTTTATAGACAAGCCTGTTCACATTAGTATTCTGAAGAAAATGTTACAGTGTCAGGATATGTGATGCTAGATTTATTATAGTGCAGTAATTATTGAGCATGCTCCTGATTTGTTTATATCTTGCGCACATACAAAAGGAAACATACATGCTGAGTATGCACCTATCTGTGAGGCTGTGAGCTTCAAGCCAAACAATGACCCTCGGTAAATCAGTGTCCAATGCAGCAAGACATGTAGAATATGCCATCAGTTATAAACATAGAATTGACTTGGTTCCCCAGGAAAAGCAAAGTTAAATCAATACGTTTGTTGTGTGCACAAATAATACAAATGTATGAGGTCATCAACACAGAAACATCAGGTAAATATGACAAGTGCAGATATTTTCAGATGTTAATGCATAACATCATGATATCATGGGTCTTTTTCATGAAATTTCTTACCAGATAAATAATCCTTAAATGGAAATCTGAAAGGCTCAGACAGGAAAAGGGCCTAAGCAAAATCTCTTAAACGGATAACAAACCCACACAGTGATTTACACAGGCAGAGGTTTAGCTTAGAATTGACTTCTCCTTGCGTTGCAGTGTTCAGTGATTTGAGCAGAGTTTAGCTTGACTGTCTGCATGCTTTTCTCAGCATTACTGTTTTGTGTCTGTCGAGTTGTTTATCCTGCCTGTCAGCAGTCTTTCTCTACCTGCGTCTTTGTTACCTGATCCTGGCAAATTTGCATCTTAACTTTTTTCTGTCTGTGATATTTCCCAAACATCATAATGCATTGCATCTTAGCAAGTGATACATAGATCGAATGGCCTTTCTTGACACAGACACATATTTGACTTCTAAAAGCATTGCAAAATAAAACAAAAGATCAGTTCAGAAAAATCACACAAATAGAGAAAGATAAGCATCCTCCTCAGCTTTTGTACATCACCTTTGTGTTTACGACTGATAGGCTTAAATGAAGGTTTGAGAGAATATTCTAACGTGGCTTGCATTTTACTATGGTGTTAACCTTTCTGGTCCATTCCCAATGCAGACCTTCTGTACGGCCACAGCAAACCCACTGCAGCTTTATCTTATGAAATGGGAGTGGTTCGATGTTTGTAGTCAGGCCTGACTAACTACTGATACTAACTGGACATACTGAGGGAGTTTTTCATAGAAACACATTGGCATGGTGCTGAAATGTCTCTATACAGTAAATACAAGCGACTGTATGAAAAAGAGTAGCTGGTGAAGAAAGTGTATGGTGCCAACTGTAGTCAATTTATTTTCTTCTTTATCTTTGCAGAATAACTTTTGAAAATGAGTTTATTTTACATGTCATTGTTAAACACTGGGTTCACAAAGTTATTTTCTTCTTGTGTTTCCTCTTTTAGTTAAAAATGTTGAAGCAGTATTGGATAGTATTGTTGTTAATGTTATGATTGTTGTAGATATGTTCTGTTTCTTCCTGTTCATTTATAATCTTTATTAATGAAGTATGAGATGAGACTAAAGAAAAAATATCTTAGCACTGAAACTCCACTGGCATTAACAACCAAAGGAAAATTTACTGGAAAATTGTTGTTTTGTTATCTCTTTGTCCCTCCCCCCTTTTCTCTGGGCTACACAAAACAGACGCTTAGGCATATCAATGTAACAAAATAGTAACAAAACAAGCAGAAAGAGAGTGTAGACCAGACCTAGAGCACAGATGCGCATTTGTTTCTGAGTTTATTGTTAAGGGTGTGAATCTCTCCTCTAAACGAGGATCATATTTGAATCTTAAGCCAATGTGTTAACTGATAAAGCTAATTTAAGGAACACTAAAACATTAAAAAAGAAAGGGAAAGGTACTTTATACCAGAGCTCTGTGTATGCAATACTGTTGTGCTCAAATATTAATGAAAACAACAGTAAAAAAAAAAAACCCAGCAAATCTAGATTTATTGTTTTCTCCTTTCATAATGTCTCTATGGTTGTGAACATGAAAGCATCATTAATTCCCACTAGGTCTGCATCTAAAATGTTTGTCTCTGTTCTTAAATTGAAATACAACTCTATCTGTTAGGTACCGTTTAACTCGGGTCAAATCTTATTCATCAAGATCAGTTGTCGATTTGGATCTATTAATCTTTACACCCCTATTTCTTATGAAATCATCCTAGGGGTTAGTGTATGATTGGGCCTCTGCTTTTTCTACAGATGTGATCTCTGTGTTAACTTATTCCTAGCAGTTGTTGATGAATAACGTATATGCTGTTGCCTGCCTCTTGTCACAACGCAGGTCAATGGTTCAAAGGTGCATATTTAGCCAGAATTTTCACGTGTTGCACTCATTTCATATAAAAATGTATATTGATTCGATTCTAAAGTACTACCCCACTAAACAGCCTGCATCACATGTGGTAGTTTTCAGCACCATGGAGAGCAACAAGCTGATATCAAAAGAGCAGAATGGTGGCCCACTAGTTTTTGTTTACTTGGACATAAGTGATTAAGGGTTGTACATGCTTAGAAGAAATTACAGAAAAAAACATACACTACCTCACTTTTATGCAGTTTGATTGGACTTGCAAAAAAATGTCTGGAAGGTTATAATGTTCAGTTTCTATTGAATATTGATTACACTTTATGGCCATTCTAGAGGTTGTGTTCTGCTATCAAACCAATTGTGTTTTACAGATAGGTTGTTACAGTATTTACAGTAGTATTGATGGCACCCTTAAAATTGTAAAAACTGAATAAAGATCTTAAATGTTCACCGTTGACATCTAAAGTAACAGGAAATTAATGGTTGTACCTTTTGATATCAATTGAGCTCCCATTTGATTTGTTGCCATGGGTAACATTAAAATAGTTTTAAAAAAAAACTTTGATTGTGTGAATACATTAATTACTGAGCTTGTCACAGTTTTGTGTTCCATGCTTAGTGAACCAGCTGACTCTGTAGCTAAATATTGTACAGACAGTCCAGCTCTGTTGAACTTCTCTTGAAATTTTATGATAATATCAATAACATTAGCACAATTAAGCAAATTTCCAAAATTGTGACTATTTTCTGAGATACAGTGCCATATGAACTTACATATGAACTTACATATGAACTTACATATGAACTTACATACTTAGGTTTTTTTTTATTTTAACGATTTTTTTATTATGCATACTGAGTTAAAGTATTCTTAATTCTAACCCGTTTAACTGGGTTGTACATCTGACAGCAAGAGTTTTTCTCACTACGAAATCAACTTTTTAGTAATCATAACACCAAAATTGTTATTCATGCAAGATGATAATGTTTCTGTTTTTCTACCT
Organism: Labrus bergylta; assembly: GCF_963930695.1. Taxonomy (NCBI): domain Eukaryota; kingdom Metazoa; phylum Chordata; class Actinopteri; order Labriformes; family Labridae; genus Labrus; species Labrus bergylta. The sequence continues at coordinate 11,978,437 of NC_089201.1, read as the reverse complement.
TCTCCTTCAATGACCCAGAATCACTGGTCAAACACAGGTGAGGCTCCCTCTGCCTCTTCCTCTGGATTATTTCACATATCTCTTGCCTCTGTTTCAGATGCCATTTAAAAATGGTACTTAATGCATGAGTATTTGTGTGTCTATGTGTGTAAGTCAAGTGTGTGGTTTGTGTGAGTGTGTGTGTGTGTGTGTGAAAGTTTGTTCTTTGATCTGTCTGTCATATGGTTGTACAGCTGTGAAACAACATGATTACAAAGGCCTGGCCAGATGTGCTGGCCAGCTGTCTGTGACATGGACTTGGACATGGTGTGTCTGTTTGGAGGATGAGAGGAAGCATATAGGCATGATCAGGAAAGGATCAGGTGAAATACCTTTCCTTACTGACGTATAACTCATTTTGAGTGCGTCTTAGAACCTGGCAAGAATGTGATTGCTTTATAACATTTTTGACATTCACTCCTTCCCACTTCACTCACAGTTGAGCCCACAAAGAAAGTGTTTGTGTGTTTGCAATAGAGCTGGGGAACGTTGTTGCAGTCCTTATATGGTCATGTAGTTTGGTTAGAGCGAGTGCGTTTGCTACAGAATGAATCAGAGTGCTGTTACATCAGAGATATGGGCAGGCAGGATGGATCTCTTGTATTTCTATTGGAACACACATTTCCATTTGTGTGTGTGTGTGTCTGTGTGTGTGAGTGAGAGAGAAAGGGGGAGAGAGAGAGAGAGCAGTACACACACTCAGATGCCCTACTTTTCAGCAACATGGGGATGTAAGGACTATTATACTGCAGTATGTGTGGGGCAGAGACGTGGTGGGAATAGATGGACAGACAGGAGGAAGTCACTCCTATGTGCTGTTCTACTTTTCCATTGATTTTTATTTTCTCAACTGTATTGTTAATCAATAAAACATCTTACTGTAAGTATTTGGAGAGAGAGGCAGTGACACCAAAAACTTTTTTCATTTTAATGTAAAATGTTGTCAGCAGGAATCAATTTATGACAGATAAATAAGTTGTGAAAATAAGAAATTATTATGTTGAATGAAAGAGGGACAGAAAAGAAAAACAAAACTATAACACTGAGGTCATACTGCGCTTTTCATCCAGCAATTACAAGGTCAGAGAAATCTGCCAGTGAGCCATAATGCGACCCAAAGTACACCAGACTATCCACCACATATGCACATTATAAAGTAGAATAACCCAAAAATATTAAAACTAACAGGGCTCTTCAGGACTGACAAGATCTCTAAATCACAACCGATAAAATTATTTATTACATATGATTGCGTTTTGTGAAATATTTTTGTGACACAATAATACTTGTGATGAAATGTTTTTGCAGTTGACCTATAGAGCAACCAGAGGTTAGACATCTTGACCAGCAGAAAACTGCTTTCCTTAGGTTTTTGTACGAGTCATCTGGAGGTGCTACCAGTAAAGCGACTCATTTTATTTAAATGAGTGACTTATATGGATTAGACCTGGTTAGGATGTTGTGCTGAAATGACAACGTTTTATTTTCCACGAGTGATCTTTCAGTGTTCTCAGGACTTTGATTCCCTTAAACGTTATAAAGGTGATCATGCAACATTCAGTCGTCACTACAAAAATATATTGACAGTGTTACAGTTATTTAATAGATGGTTAGGAAGACTAAATCAATAGTTGTGTTCTTTATTGAAAGTTATATTCCCTATTTAACTTGTAAAGTATGTGTTTTAGGTTTTTTAATCCATTTATAGGTAGATTACACTTTGTTAAGTTTCCAATTTGTAATGTTAATATCCTCTTTAGCAAGCCCCCAATCTAACTAGCTGCTAGTTTAGTGTCCTGTATCAAGAGCACCTGCAACATTGTTGCTTAGCTGGTTTTGTGTCAAAAAAATATTGTAATGGTGATTTTTCTTCTCTTCCTGTAGGAACATATCAAGGCCAATGGGTTGGTGGGATGCGGCATGGCTATGGAGTTCGTCAGAGTGTCCCATATGGCATGGCGGCCGTCATTCGCTCTCCACTCCGTACCTCCATAAACTCTCTCCGCTCCGGTTCAGAGCACAGCAATGGAACAGCGCTGCTGGACCGGAGTGGAGTGGTGGTTCCTGGTCCTCATCCTGTTCCTGGAACTCTGACGACTAGTGTGTCCATGTGCAGCACAGGCAGTAGTGGCAGCAGCCCCGCTGTGTCTCGGGGAGGTTTTGTGCTAACAGCACACAGCGAGGCTGAGCTGCTGAAGGGAAAGAGGAAAGGTGGGCTGTTCCGGAGGTCTATTCTGTCTGGGCTCAAGCTGAGGAAGTCAGAGTCTAGGAGCTCCCTCGCCTCCCAGAGGTCTAAACAGAGCTCCTTCAGAAGTGAGGCTGGAATGAGTACTGTTTCATCTGCTGCATCTGATATCAACTCTACTATCAGGTAATACAGCAGTGGAGGATGGAGGGAATGGGTTTGGCTATAGCACCACAGCAGACCTTGTCTAAAACATCTTCTAGCCTTGTCTAAAAATGTTTTCCTCAAACTGAAGTTACAGATAGATATCATGAGGATACCATGACAGGATAGTATGTTTTTTTTTGTTTTGGTCCTAGGAATATTGTCTATAACACTATGTACCTTACGATCTTAATCTAATGCCAATAACTAGTGACAACAAAAGAAGTATTGTCAACCTGACTGATGCAGGTGAGAAAAGTTAAAAGCATTCAAGTATATCCAACAGATTGAACTAAATGGCAATGAAAAAATATGATTCATAAACTCGATCATGAGCTAATAAAAGTAGGTGAAAGGGTAGTGTTATTAAGTTCATGGACACTGCCCTTCTTCTGAAGGACATCAAGGCAAAAACAAGCATCTGTCCTGCTTAAGTGTCTTCAAATTGGATTGGCGTGCAGTCCTAAGTTCCCAATAGGGCAACAGGTCAGTTTCATGGTCATCTAGCCACGGTCCCGAATTAAAAGTGTCCTGTTGCTTAAGCCTGCCATCTAACTCTCCATGCTTAACTGTGTATAGTCTGTTTTAACATTTTTTGACCAATCTTAGAGGTCACACCAGCTCAGAGTCAATCATATTGTAGTTATGCTGTTGGGAGATCTTTTTTTTTTACGCAAGATAGTCAAAGTCTGTAATTAATTTATTGCTTAAATAGAAACATATTTGACTTGAATTTGGGAAATAAATCATACAATTGAATACACAAGGCTTAAAAAAATCTAAGTATGCTGGATTCAGGTGCCTCATTTTTAAGGGAACAATTACTACATGACAAGCAAGAGCAGCTCCAGATCTGTTTGAGGGTGACGTAGCTGACACAGACTTATTAAGTTGTGATGAATTGTTGGCAAGGATGAGGGAAGAGAAATGTCATTTCACTCATGTTAACCCATCCAGCGATTGCCTATCCTTGGTTAGGTTGCAGTGGCAGCAGATACAAAAATGTCCAGCTTTCTATTTGTTTTTCTATCTTTCTTACAGGATATATGCTTAAGTGGAGAGTGGATCTTCAAGTACCTTAAAAATAGTGAAGATTTTTTGGGGGCTTTCTCCATTTATTTGGTACGACTGTGGATAGAGTAGGAAATGTGGGGATCGACATGCAATTAAGGAGTACTTTGTACTACACTGAAGCAAATAACAACTTTAAATTATATGACTGCCTTGGATTAACTTTTTATATCACTCAATGGAAGAGCTCTCATATAGTTTACCTTACAACAAACCTATTTTTGTCAAAATTATTTTTGGGATTGTTGAACAAATGATACCTTTCTACTTTCCAGTCTTGGAGATGCAGACACAGATTTGGCTGTTGCTGACGACGAGGTGGATGCCACGGCAACAGAGACCTACAGTGGAGAGTGGAAGAATGATAAGCGAAGTGGATTTGGTGTGAGTCGACGTTCTGACGGGCTGCAATATGAGGGAGAATGGCTAAGCAACAAACGCCACGGCTATGGCTGCACCACGTTTCCTGATGGCACAAAAGAGGAGGGGAAGTACAAACAAAACATCCTAGTGAGTGGCAAAAGGAAGAACCTGATTCCCCTCCGGGCCAGTAAGATCAGAGAGAAGGTTGACAGAGCTGTGGAGGGAGCTCAGAAGTCAGCTGACATTGCCCGGCAAAAGGCTGAGATTGCTCAATCCAGGTAGGGGCTCAGCGGTGGTTTGTGAATAAATTGTATGTTTTTATTTATTTTAAATCCCTCCCTTTCCTTGGTTGAATTTAAAGTCACATTCTCTGGATATCTTTTGGTATACCTTCTTGCTAGGTCACAGCAATAATCTTGAAGATTTCAGTAACAAAGACATCTGTCAAGAATATCGCTTCCCTGTGTGTCACTTTTTTAATTTAACATTTTTTTTCAAAATTTGAAACAAAGTTGTGGGATTGTCTGCATTTCCCCCCTTCCCCCAGCAATGACAAAACCCATAAGGTCCTGTTGCTGCACAAACATTTTCCGATTGTTGATATTAACTTTGACTTTGCAAGTATTTATTTTTTAAATAAGTATATGATTTTAAGTGAAAACGTCTGGATGACTGTAATGTTAAAATATAAGCCCAGTCTATTCTCTGTTTATAAAACTAACCCAGATGAATCTTTACACATTCTTTCAAACGTCTCAGCAAAACAACTCACATTACCAGCTCTCCTATAAAAACAGAGGCTTAATTTAGTTTTACATATTCTGAGGATGACCAAATTCTCTAACGCAAACTATGATTAACTCAAACTTCAAATTTTCATGATTTTGAGAAACGGTCTACCTACATTTTCATTGAGGTATCAGTTTAATTCTCTTTGTGGATGACAAATCTTTATGCAACATAACATAATTATGGTTTCATTTATTTTATTTATCAAGGGACAGTGTGCAATGACATTGATCATTTAGACAAAGAAAAATGTAAAGATGGTTGCACCAGATTTAGCTTGTCGCTAATTTCCATCTGTAGTCCCACATAAAAATGATGCAAGACAAACAATAAAGCTCCACTCAACAGAGGACAATAAAGAAACACACCTGACAACGCTATATAATAACATGCTGTAAACCCTATGAAACGATGTATATCCTGCTCGGTACCAAAGTTTTATTACAATATCTTATCTTATCTTATCTTATCTTATCTTATCTTAATGATAGAGGTGTAATTCTTTCCTTTGTGTGTGAACTTGCATTTGAGATCAAATATAAAACCAAGGTTTCCCATAGGAATCGCCTTCACTATTTTATCCACTGAGAACTGGTGAACATTTTAAAATCCTCTGTTGGACTGGTGTCCATCGTCTATATCTATTTCACCTCCAAAAGTGCCAAACTCTAGGGGTGACTTCAAGCTTATCCACGCTGTTAGCCCGAGCAGTGTTATTCATGGAACCTCCTGCTTTCATTTCAGCATGCATGGTACAGTAACAGGTTAGAACAGTCACCAGTGTTAGGTAATGTTACTTTAAGAAGTAACTTGTTACATTACAAGCTTCCCCCGAATGTCTGAGCTCCTCACCCAATCTCTAAGGCTGAGCCCAGCCACCCTCTGGAGGAAACTCATTTCGGCCGCTTGTATCTCATTCTTTCGGTCACTACCCATAGCTCATGACCATAGGTGAGGGTTGGGACGAAGATCGACCGGTAAATCGAGAGCTTTACCTTCAGGCTCAGCTCCCTCTACGCCACAACGGTCCGGCACAACGCTTACATTACTGTTGACGCCGAGCCGCTCCATCCCATCCTCACTCGTGAACAAGACCCCGAGATATTTAATCTCCTTTGCTTGGGGCAAGGACTCACTCCCCACCCGGAGAGCAATCCACTGATAGACTTTTAACCTATACTGGTTAAATGGTCGAGACGGCACTGTGCCTGTACGCCTGACTTTGAGAGAATGTGCAATAACCGTCATTGCCCGGCCTCTATAACAGCCCCTCTTACAGTCCATTATCCATAAATCTACAGCACAATATATCTTAATTTTCATTAATTCACATTTGCCTCACTCAGTGTACAACAATCAGTCAGCCTACACTGTAGATGAGCTGCTGTCCACACAGAGAATAGCTGTGTTCTTTAGATGGAGGTTGTTTCACTTATTCAGTGAGTTGTCTCTCCCTGGGTATAGGGAGATTAAGTTTCTATAGTAGATACTGTTGTAATTTAACAATGTACAACTTGCTGTCCAAAGGTTGTTTTGTGTGTTTCCAGTAGTTATACTTGTGCTACTTAATAATTACACCAGTGATTTATTGATGTGATGACTCTACACTATTATTATTTATTAGTTTATATTTTCTACATGCTGCTTGTAAAGTTGTTGGATTAGCAGAGGAAAACAAGGAACAAGAGTTTACAGCCATGCTAGTTTTGTGAGGGGATCCCTGACTATTAATTTAGCCTGTAGGACCAGAAGTTGTGATGCCCTTAATATTTAGCAGCCGTTTTCAGACAGTGTAGTTGTAAGACGTATTTAAATCCATACGCAGAACATTTCTTACCTAGATCCACCAGCAGCATTGCCCAGGGCAGGATAGCTTCTTCTTCTGTGTGTCTCAGAGCAGCAGGGATATTTACTTGTGGAGCAACTGGAGAATCCTCACAGCAAGAAAGACTGTAAAAGACTTTGCTGCAGATATTCTTGAATCTTAATGACAAAACGGTTGTAATCAGGATCAAGGATAGCGTGACTCTGTGTCCAAGATCTGAGAATGATCATTTTCTAAATTTCAATAGTTAATAGTTCATTTGTATTTTTGCCTTAAATTGAGAGTACTTTACTTGCTGTTTGAATTCAACCCTGCTTTTATTTAGAAATAAAGTATCACTGGAATCACTGGTAAAAAAAAAAAAAAAAAAGGTGAGACCAGAAGAAGACATGAGTGGGACATGAAGTGTGGGAGGGAAGAGAGAGAGTGGGAGATAAATTGAGAGAGGTGGACTGAGTAAAAGAAAGCAGAAGAGACGAAGGGTGTATTTCCTGTTTTATTTTATTGTGAGCTCCAAGGTAAAGACACACTTTGCCTTGCAAGAGTGGGTTTGCAATGGAATAATCAACAACTTTGAATGTAAGTCTTTTCTCAAAATGTCTGTCATGTGAGACGTAAAGACAGGCTTCCTCTCTCTCCTCACATCTTACCTCCCACACAACCACCAGCCATGCACTCACACACACAGTGGTGTTGAGTACACTGTTGGTCTGGCATAGCAGTACTGGCATAGAGTGCAGAGGGGCAAATAGAAACTTAGAGGCAAAGAGCTTAAAAATCCATAGTCATCAATGTGCATCTCTGCATCAAGACTGTTAGCACTTCCAGAAAAGAAAAGAAAAGGGAGGGACAAAGAACGTTGCCCTTCTTAAGAGTGAAAGACTGGCTAAAATAGAATGAAATGAAAGATAGCAACAAAGACAAAAGGAGGATCGTTGCATGGGAGATTTAAAAACAAGGTTAAAGAGAAGCAGTTATCAGTATAATAAACAGTGGCAAGGAGATACATTTTTCAATAGCACATTTTAAGCAACAAATAACAGTTTCTACAGATAGATGAATCAATATCACCTCTTACAGCCCAGTAAATAAATAGTTTTAGATAATGTGTGAGATAACTGAGACACAAGAGCCACGCTTAATCACTGCTTACATCTCTGCAACAAATGAATTTGGTGTTTTTATAGTTGATGGCTGTAAGGAAAAATGTACCAAGTACGTTGTAGCAGCTATGATCATTAATACCAAAAAGTAAAAACTTACAGCAGCTTATATATATTTTGAGTGAAGTGAATACAATTTAAATGTAGTCTAATTATCAGGCTACTTCCATACTAAACTGGCTATTTTTAAATGAAATGTAAAATGGATATGTGTTGACACAACCATTTGGGGGAAAAACAATTCTTTGTCTCCACCTGCTTTCTGATTAACAATATTTTTTTTCTAGTCAAAGTCAGAGATTCAGGTAACAGCTCTCATTAACACATTTTTTGCAGGTAATACTTTTATATTATGTCCCTATTTTCTTTCCCAGTGAAACATAAATGCTGATCAAATCACAGTTTTTTTTATTTGCAAAGTCATATGGCAAAATACACAAATAACCCAGTATTAATAAAGTATTTCACATTCAGATACAGAACAACATCTATGTTCTGTAAATAATTATTGACAAGTTTTAAAGACAAGTTGTGTTTGTGTTTCTCCCTTGGAAGATAGTTAGTAGGGTATGAGACCCTAACCCAGGGGTCTCCAACTTCTTTTATTCTGACAGGTTCTTTGGAAAAAAAGTTACATTTGTAGAGACTTTATTTACATTATCGTAATCTTAAGTGACATCACCCATTGGTTTCTGAAGCAGCATTTTGAAACCCAGTTACAGTGTTCGCCATATTGGAAATGCTGTCTCAGACTAACTTTCAGTCAGCCTAGTAACAGGCAAAGAGCTGAAGCTGAGGCGAGCTACAATAAGCCCGTCTGTAAGTAAAATCAGCCACGCCCCTTATAAATATTAACTTTTAATCTCCATTAAATCAAAACGGATAAACAGAGCTGAGCATATGTCCATTAATCCCTTCACCGTTAATTATCTTTGTTAATCTTAATAGATTTTTAAGGTGGTCATTTATTTAAAAAGATTATAAACGGAAAATTTAACTTCTGTTTTTGGTTTCCATAAACGTTATTTTTGTACGTTATTACTCCACTCAGCTGACAGAATCAATCTGTGGATCTTTATGGATGTAAGGTAGACAATAAGAAAATTGAATCATAAAGCTTGTTTGTGTGTTGGTGGCCTGACAGATGTGTAGATTGTGGATCTTGAAATAGTTTAAATCACAGGAATCACAGGAATCAGATCTTGCTAGCGATGTCCAGCGTGAGTGATACACACAGAATATACACAGAACAGCAGTTGTTTAAATGACGGGATAATGAGGTGGCCCTCAGGGAAGGTGATATATGAAAAAAAGTTTCTATTACTTTTACATGTTAAATACAGGAACATGTTATTAATGAGTTTGAGCTCTAATGACTTTTTTTTCATCATTGTGGCCTCTTTAGAACTCCATCATATTTACATAAAAGAGATGGTGTTTTTGTTGTTAATTGATGACAATTGGTTAACGTTCATTTTAACATTTGTCTAATATTAACAGAATTAACTGATTAACTGATCTCGAATTTAACGTCTTTGTCAATGGATTAACACTTAACAAAGTAAAATCTTTGATTAACTTCTCACCACTGCGGAAAGTTGAAGACGTTAGCTATTCAGACCAAAATCGTATTTCGTAGCAGGCTGTGAGCATGTTGATTTCTGCTGTCCAAATGAACATTTTAATATGGGGTGTGTATGTGACTTCTGGGTCTTCTGGGGCCAGCCTCAAGTGGACAGTCAAGGAACTGCATTTTTTTACAATGACTTCTTGCACTTTGTTATGCGTGCAACTTGAAATGATGCTGTCATTGCCGTATTGGCCTTTTTCACTGGTTCGGTATAGAATGTGCTGTTTTTCAGTGTATTTTCCAGCTAACTCGCCTTTTTAGTCGTTTTGTTTTGCATGCTGCTGAGTCCTGTGCAAAGTTACTATGGTTGGACTTGTAAATTGTGACACTCCATGTTACTTCCTTTGCTGACTGAAATGCTGGTGCCACAGATAAGGATCACACACCTTTCCTTCCCACCTGTGAATAAAAACTGGTTTTCTGAATCCCCATGGAAATAGTATGTTTTTTGCATTTTATTATATGGCCACCTTTGATGTGTCATAAATCTGGCTAAACAGGCTTGCTAATAGCATCAACTCCTCACTTTAACTCAACTAGTCAAGTTTAGCTGATACAGCCTGCAGATTAAGGATACTGCTACTTTGCTGTGATTGGTCAGGTTCAGGCGTTGACCAAATTGACAAAAGCGTCACGTTGTTTTATGAATAGCTGATTTGCCTTTCCTATTATTTTATAATAGAGGTAAGACATCTGTGTATTTGATTGTTGGATTTATGTATTAAAGTCTACATATCTGCTTTCCTGTCTTCTGTTTGACAGGACGGCTCATGCACAGGGTAAAGCGGAGGCAGCAGTAGGAGCAGCTCAAAAGGCCCAAGAGGAGAGTCGCATTGCAAGGGTTACTGCCAAACAATTTTCTCCTTCCTTCCAGCACCCAGGAAATGGTGAGCAAACACACACTAAGAAATTATACATATTTGCTCATATGCAGTACATATTCATGATCTGAAAACCCAGTGATAATAATAAAGTGCCTGTTTACACCTGCATGAACAATGAAACTCAAGTTTTTATCTGTATATGTGTGTGGGTTGATGAAAAAGGTCAGTGTACACCACCTTCCAGCTTTGAGTTTCTGGCCCTGTCATTCAAACCTATACAGCACTGCAGGTGGCCTACCCACTCAGCACAGTGATGCACACACACATGCACGCACGCACGCACGCACGCACGCACACACACACACACACACACACACACACACACACACACACACACACACACACACACACACACACACACACACACACACTGCCATTTCAAGGCATGATATTTACATCCCTGTGACGTTTCACCTTCTATCAGAATGTCCCAGAACGTAATAGGGGGACAAAGTGATCCTCCCTCTGTACCATCTTCAGAGGTAGTAACAAAGGGGTTACAGGGCTGAGACGGGATCAGCTGAGCCAGCAGGGGAGCGTAGCATTATGTGTTTGTGCATGTCTCATTGTGTTTATGTGGAGCTCCCGCTGTGCCGTTCTTTTGCAGTGTGAATTCGCAGACTGGGACAAGAATATTAAGCCTTTACGGAATCAATTTGAATGTACAAAGATGTAATGGGCTCATGGCATGTACAGTATGTGAACCCCAGATACAGCTATAGATGATGGTGATTAGGTTTTTAATGGGCAGGAATAAATCAGAACTTTTAAAGTTAAAATAAATCAATGTGCATTCTAATTAAAAGGATTCTTGGCCTGGGACAAAATCTGTGATTTTATCAGCTGCCTCAGAGTTGGTGATTGTCACTTGTTCTACAGCTTCAATAACTTTTAACTTGGGCACTTGTTTTAGAAAACTCAATCTCTAATTATGTCTGTTATCTTTCTGATGTCATCTGTCTTGTGTAGGCATGGAGGTCCAGCGTCCCAAACGTCAGGTGTCCAGTGAGGTTGAGGGTGAAGGGTTGTCAAGTAGCGCTGGCACCGCAGACAGCCCAGACCTCTATGTAAAAAGCACAGGCTCAGACGATCCCTCTAATGACGCTGCCACGCCTGACCTCAGTCCTCCTTCTTCCTCACCCCCCCACACCCCTCCTCCCCCTGCTCGGCCATCACAGCGCAGCAAGAGTGCCCGCTTCCACCGACAAAGCGCTGTGGACCACACTGGGGGGGCAAGGGATGCGGGAGAGAGGGCTGAAAAAAGTGGAGGGGTGGGGCAGACAGAGATCCAGGTGTTGATGGAGGGAGGAAGTGGGGGAGGTGATGAGGGAGGAGGAAGGAAAGGGGAGTATCAACGGGCCAACACGTGGAATGAGGACAATAGAAGAGGGATGTTTTCAAAAACAGGTGGGGTCAGTGGACGAGGAGCAAGCCGGATCAACGGCCACAAACACAGCTCCTCCAATCACAAGTCCCGGGAGCATGGGTCATCCAATCATAGACAGACCAGAAGGGACAAGTGGACAGAGTCGTCCTCTTCTGCCTCTTGGACGTCAGGGCACAGGGGTGTGCACAGCAGGGGAGGTCGACTGCTTGAGCAGGATGAGGAAAAAATTAGCAATTATGAAATGGAGATGAAGCCTTTACAGCCTAGAGACTCAGCTACCCACAAGCCCCATGGGCATGGGGAAGAGAGGCATGGGCACAGTCGTCTTCAAGGAGAGGGGCGCTCGCACACTGTGCAAAGACAAAGGCATAAGAACCGAGATGTGAAGGAGAGGAGGGAAGGGAGAGAGGGGAAAGAGGGGCAGGAGGGGGGTAAAGACTCAGTGCACAAGCTGGACAGAGGGGGGGAAAAGATGGAATCGCAGCCTCTACGACGGGATCTTACACTCTCTCCTCCTCTGAAGTCCTCCCCCATCACACCAGAGCAACAGGACCACAGCCTTCTGCAAAAAAAAAGCAACTCGGTAAGACAACTAACAGTCTAACACCATTCTGTTACAGATGCAACATTATGACTGGGATATATTAAAAATAGCACTTTAAAATGACCTTCAGATCCTATTTGCGGTCAAACATCGAAAACTACAAGTAACATGAGCTGAACTTTAGGAAAAAAAACTATCACTGAAACATGTAAGCTCTAAGCACATCCTGTAAACACAAAATGCAACAACTCAGAAATCTTATTATGAACATTACCTGGTTGAAATGATATTAGGTATTGGTGTAATGTTTAGGGGGCGCTGGGCATGGCATTAGTAGGGTAAAAATTGTCTTTACTCTGCTATAAGATGTCCTTCAGTTGAACACTGTTTCCATGTCAGCTGCAGCGCTGACGTTTAGTCTAACACAAGGTCAACATATCTGTCGGATTAAAAAGCTCCTAAACATCAAGTTTGAGTAGTTCTTTAAGTTTATTATGTCAGCCAAAATATAATAAAAGAGTAACCAAATATTTTTACTGTAGAGAGTGTTTGTTCCATCTATTATCTGATGGGGTTCTAAAATGAATTTCATGGGCAAATACGTTCTGTGTAGTATTTTATCATCTTTCATGGTATTCTCTGGAGCTTACTTTAATCTGTCTTTATTACTTACAGCTCTAATCTGTGTTGTTTTTACCCACATCAGGGGCAAAGTTAAGAACGAGCATTTGACATAAGCCATTTTTACACATGAACTGCAGATTATGTCTTACAAATCAGGTTTGAGTATTACCTGGAGTAACCCTTTCACACACTTAGTGACCAGCTGGAGAATATCAGTTCCTGACACATCCTCAGCTACTGTGAATATGCCTTTTACATTTCACTAAACTTAGGGTTGGCCCTCTGGGAAAGAATGGAAGACGAGGAGAAAGAAATGTTTATAATGATGACGGTTTTCTTCAAATATATCAATACAACATGTTCTTGTTTGAAGAGCAAATAAGAATGAAAGTGCCAAAATGAATATACAGGCAATCACAAATGAATATGAAGCAGCTAAACATGTGTAATATCAACATCATGAAACATGAACAAGGCTTTTTTGCAGAACAATGAACAGCTAATGTTAGCCATATTGAGTTAGCAAAGAAAAGTTGTTAGGTGGCAAGTATCTTCTACCCAGAGCCCCCTCAACAGGGCCCTAAAAAAGTTATATCTGGAAACATAGTGTGTTCCGTTGCACTGAAAAAGGTGTGCATGCTTAACCGCATCTTGATTGACCTGATGCTGGTTTAAGTGTTCAGGCTGCCCCGAAGGATAGACTTTGCCTTCTAATTGCCACTTGCCACCCTGTTATCAGACTTCTGAACATGTGTTTGTTACTTTTGGCTTTGACTTTCCTTGGTTTATGAATGGCACAATCTCTTGCCCAGGATGGTAGCTTGTGAAAGCTCAGAGTGCTGACCGAGTTATGTTATTTTCTGCACATGGCACAAATAGGACTGATCTGAGACCTTCTATCTTCTGGTTAAACCAACAGATGTCCCTCTGTGAGCTCACCATCCATTTTTTTTTTCACCTTTCTTAAATTTCCTTAAGCTAAGCCCAGCTCAAGGTTGAATTAGGTCTAGCAGGTGGGAGGGCAAGCTAAGCTCTGGTGGAAGCCCCGCCATATCAACCTAAAACTGAACAATACTATTTCAGTGTTGAGTTTTAGAATTTCTCCAATCCGGACAATCAGTAATTGCAAGTTAAATTTGTTAGAAGAAATGAATTAAAATAATGAATCTTACTTTAACATTACAATAGATTGTTGTATATACTATATACAGTTTATATTTTAAGACCTTACCTTATTTAACCTTTATTTAACCAGGTAATTAACCCATTGAGATCAAGATCTATTTCACAAGGGTATGAGGGCAGCAGAACACGTCATAATAAATATTACATGATGACCTTACCATAATGATACATGCTAAATTGATGTCTGATTGAAAACCCATAAACATAAACACTTTTCCTGTAGAGTTTATGATTAGATATAGATAGAATCTTTATTATCATTGTATACAAGGACACAACGAAACTTCGTTAGCATCAATCCTAAACAGCAGCGTTTTACAAAAACAAAAATATATTTGTGGTGATATCAAAGAGAAATATGCAAAAAGTGGCCAGAGCAATTGCTTTTCAGTGAATGAATGATAATAATAATAAATAAATAGACAGTTGTGGTGACTGAAAGAATATATACAGTTATTATTTTGCAGTGACTGATTAGGTAAACAAATATATATATAGAGAGAGCTATATAGTGCAAATAAGTGAAGTTATAGTGCAGTGAAAGAGTATATACAGTTATTATTGTGCAGTGACTGGATGAGTAAATAAACAGTTTTAGTGCAATGAATGAATAAAATAAATAGACAGTTAAAGTTAAAGTTACATTAACACTGCATGATGTGTCATTATAATGCTTCTTAGATATATACAGTACAGGCTTTGTCTGACCTGAGAATTTTTAGCTTATCAAACAACACCAGATAGTCTCAGGACAGATAGGACAGACAACTGATCACTTACAGTCAGCGTAATTGATCTTTGTGTTATTGATTCCAACATACAATCAATTAAGTTATGGCTTAATGCCTGCACAAATATGTTTACTTTGATATTTGTAGATTTGTATCCAATAATGATTAAAACTGTTGTATTGATTTTCATAATGAACAAAAACAGCCTTCACCAAACTCTTTCTGTTGATTTTGGTGTTTGATAGAAAATCCCTAAAAGGCCCCAGATCTAAAGTACACAGAATCTACTCGCTAAACATAAATACCAAGTGCAGATACTGTCACATAGTTTGTACATGAATACCCCTCGAAATTTCTTAAGCCTGCATTAATTATAATAATTCATTATTTTGTTCTATCCATAGTCAATGCTTCGCCTGCTGTCTGCAGGGCTATTTCAAGAGGAGTTTGTAGAAGAGGACATACTTTACTGCTTGGGCACTCTTTTGTATGCAGCCCCTCACTCCGACAGCTCTCCATCCGTACATGGGCATAGGTTCTTGTTTGTGCATGTGTAGGTAATTCTAGTCCATGTGTGTGTAGCATGTTCGAAAACAAAGAGTAAAAACTGAATTTGCTGTCAGGGATTAATAAAGTAAAAGAGAATACGGCTGCTTCTGGAAACTAGTCTGATGAGAGCACTGAGACTTCAAATGTCAAACTTGCAGGCTATAAAACCTGAAAAAAGTTGGTTTCATCACCATACAGTCCAATTTTAGTTTTTTTCAGTTGTCATTTAATCCACTGGTAATAATAAGCTTTTGATAATTTGCCACTTTGAACAGTTGGAGCCCCTGCATATCTCTTATTGGCCTAAATATCCACTCTCCATAGCAGCTGTATGGTGCATTTGTCATATCCGTCATGTCACTGCCACACATTGATTTGACTAAAAGGATTTGTTGCTCACTGTCATGAGGATACATTCCATCCCCAGTGACATAACACACTGTTATCCCACATATTAAGATAATCCTGGGGAGATGCACAAGGGTTAACCTCATGAAATAAAGATTTTTGGTACTTTGAGCTAGCAGGAGGATTATGCTGTTATAATAGAATTTTTTTGGCTATGTCTTGATTTGGGCTGGTGGACAGACACGACCAAGCTAATCCTGGATGATAATATGGTCACAGCAGTCGTGAACGATATCAACAGACATGCACTGAGCACATTATGAGTACAAACTCTCTTGCTCTTAAACATACACATGCACGCACACACATACACACACACACACCCTGATGGACCCATACAGACCAATATACATGCAAGGAGAGAACCCCAGCAGTCCTTTCTGCACCTTAGTAACAGCAGACTGGCAAACTAGTCCCATCCTCTCAGAAGGCCCCCTATTGGTTAACCAGTGCTCTGTTGCTAGGGAACAGCTTATGCCTTGCTTCAATGGTGGCCAATCAGTGGGCGTGTGTCAGTGAAAGGGGGGTGGAGGGTGGTTGGAGGTGGGGTGTATGTGCTTGTGTGTTTGCAGCAGATTTGTGTTAGGCAGGTTCACAGCATACACAGATACTATCACACTAAGATGATTACACAAAGAGAATGCTGCTTCTGACATACAGATATATTCAGCAAAACACACACAGGAATCTTTTTATCAATCAACTTCACATTTTACTGATGTGGTGGTTTGGCAAGTGCACCATATACCAAAAAAACATGCGTCTCTGCTCCTTCATCCTATAGAGTACTTCTGCACCAAAATAGTTGAACATGCAAAGACATCAGTCATCATCATGGAACATGGAAATTAACCTCTCTTATCCCAAAGGCACTTATTTACAATAACAACACTTTAATAAGATGTGTCCCCAGAGGATTTCGCTCACATGACCAGAACACTATTTTTGACAAATGACTGTGAAGGTAAAGGAAGAATATTATATTGGTATTAAACAAACACATAAGCAGATAAAGAATTATGATCTCAAAATAAAATCCAATGTTTTGCAAGAAAATACCATGAGATTTTAATGCCAACAGCTCTAGATAGACAGTAAAACTAAAGCTAAAGATTCAGATTCAGATTACTTTATTAATCCCAGAAATTCAGCAATTCAGTTTCACAGCCTAATAATTCATTAAGGTAGGCTGCTGGGTTGCACACTGTGGAGCGTCCCGTGCAGAGTTGAATAAACAGTGTTGGCAGACGCAAATCTTTAAATTGTATTTGAAATGGTTAATATTTTTTATGTTTGAATTTAGAGTCGTCTGAACGACAGTAGTCCAAAAATGGAGCTTTCGAGCAAAATAATTTGAGCACTGCACCTCCAGTATAGAGCCTGCGTAGCTTATTATACAAATTGCATGCTTATACTTCAACAGCAGTATTTCTACTGACTATGTGCTAAGCCCATAAAACTAGGACAAACTTTCTGAGTCATTTTGAAGGCAAAATAACTCACACTAAAACAGTTAGTGATGTATCACTTTCTAAAGGTAAACAAGCAATAATCATAATGTTTATCTGCAATCACTTCTGGGTACAAAACCCCAGTAGCTGATACAAGAAATTCAACAGAATAAGGAAAGGGGAGCAATTAAGGGAAAAAAGAGAAAATGGTTACACCTTGTTTCGTTACACCTGCATGTTTCAATTGTGACCTGCAGATATAAACTAGCTCTAAGCTAACTCTGGTACAATGCATCAAATAGCGACATATATGTTTCATATTGTAGTACATCAAATAAAAATTAAATGAATTGAGTTGAGCTTAAATAACACTTTTATTCTGACTACTCAAAGAGGTATAAAGTATAACAGTATGTCACTAAGTAAAGTTGATTTTGGTAATGCTTAAATACTGAGCTATGTGACGGTGAGTCCAATCTGTGGCAAGGTGACTTTGTTCGGTATATGCGGTATTTCAATGGCTGGAAAGAAACAGCATAGCACACAGTAAAAAAATTAGATAGGCGAGGCCACCATGTTGAACTGGTATATTTTACACATTATAACATAACATACACAAAGCAACTTAAAGCTACATTGTGCATATTTTGGACCCTAAAATGACAGCTTCAAATGTATTTTGATGGTACATTCACTTGAGATACAGGAGAATTTTCCCTTTTTTAATACCAGCTCCATGTTCTTGCATAAATCAATGAACCATGTGATATCACAGCCTTTTACCCTGAATTTTTTGAAAGCAACATGTTTATCAATAATACTCTCACAAATCCATCATAAGAATTATTCCATGCACTCTCAACAACATCAATAAAATCCCAGTCAAAGGCAAAGAGATCATGAAGAAATCCTTGTTGTACAAAACGCTTCATGTTTCTTATTATAATAATCTGTGGTTTGGATTTGGTTATTAGGGTTTCACACTGGCGCATTAACACAATGGTCACTGATATCATTGATATCAGCAAAGATGGACACAGGAAAATAATTATGAGGAACATAAGTTAAAGTAATATCAATCAATGATGACTTATCAAGACATTTTAAGATTGGGTCGAGTGGGCTTATCAACAACCTTGAAAAGATTCATTGTCACAGCGTGCCTTAAAATCTTCAGACACTTGAGTCAACTAGTTCCAATTAAAATCATCAATAAGAAAAATGTCATTATTATTTAATTCTGGTATGACGTTCATTAAGGAGGGAAGTACGTCACTGACTGCTGAGGGTGTTCTATAACAGCAACAGTAATGTGCAGCCTTTTGAAACCTCAAGATCAAGAGCCAGGAATTTAAATTGCGAGTATACTTCAAATTTTGCCACCAAATGACAGTATGGGCACACTGTGGTTTTTCCATTGATGTTGTATTTCAAAGAAAAATGTTTCAATGAGAATGCTTCATTGAACAAAACTAGATTATATTGCTTAAGTCTGGGGCAGACCATCACAAATATCAATGTAATACTGTAGAAAATGCTAAATGAATTGCATTACCTTTTCTATTTAGTATGTTCTTCTGTGCTCTTATGTTGATATTGTGATTCTTTTAAACTACACATTGCATTGATATAAAGGCAAATATTATTGTTAAAGCAATGTATAGCACCCTCTATTGCTTCGTCAGCCACTACTGTGTGTTTGTTTAGTGTCACATCTTGCCTCAGGAGGCCACCCCTACCGTCTGAAAAGGGATAATCTCCCCATGTGAGGTGCATATGTGAACAGCCAGGTCAGGAGAATTTCAGCTGCAGTCCTCCTCAAATAATCTAGGAGTGCATACATGTGAAAACAGCTGTAGTTGAATTGAAAGCTCAGCCAATAGGCTGCTGGGCGGTAGCTTTAAATTAAGTGAAAATCTGAGGAGGAAACAAAAAAAAGTGTATTTTTTGTTGAACATCCTTTTTTACATTAAAGACAAATATCCTGTCACTTGGATGCAACAGCTTCTGTGTAATGAATTGATACAACATGCAAGATCATTAAGTTATTAACAAACCACTTAGAAGACCAGAAACATCATTGAAAAAATGACATAAAATCAATATAAATACCTTGTTCCGGAATTATATGCTACAGCTCATGGGTGCTTTATGTATTACTATTACATGTATTACTAAACAGATATAAAGAGGTTAACGCTCAGAGGACTTATGACACAGGTCCATGAAATACCTGTCGCCAGAGTGTTCAGCATAGTTTTCTGAATCAATGATAATATTTACCAAGAGTGGCCAGGTGGCCTTCACCCATAAGACACAGAATGTAAGCAGACATCCTCTGAAGTGTCATCTGGGAAGACACTGCCTTCCCACCAGCTCCAGGCTGCTGATCTGCAGCAGTGCTTGACCTCTGACCTCACTCTGTCAGAAAGAGCAGGTTACCCTGTGACATCAACACAGGCTGGTATTATTTGTCTTGGATGCAAGTTGCTCCTCCATCCGTTACATTGAATACATGTCCTCATCTTCATGCAGTCAATGTGCAATTGACATGAACTGCTGATTTAACACAGTATAAAACTGCAATTATCATTTTTCTGTAATAACATACATATTCTTTATGTAATGTTTTCCGATAACAGCAACAGAATATGATCCTAACAAAGGCAATTTTTTTGCAATAATATCCTATTTCATGGTCTTAGGGTGTTGAGTGAGATAGTAGGCCTTCATTTACTGGTTTTCTCCCCATTTATCTCATTGCCTCCTCTGAGTATCCATGCAGACAATATGTCCAAGTTGTGTTCCTCAAACCTTATAGGTCTTAAAGGCTCAAATATGGGACAGGTTTAATTCACCCTGTACTTTCCCCTTTAAAGCCCTTTATCCATCAGTTTGTATCCCTCACGTTGCTTTGCTCATTCACAACTGTAACAAAAATATTCTAGATTCTCGGATCAATTCCTGTTGTTGTAGATTATCAATTTTTGCCAAAGCAATACCTCATTTGTCTTTCTGATTTGAATGAAGTGTTTTGTAAACAACAGTGTTATTTCAGTGTGTCCTCGTCACTTTTAGACTTTTGCCATGTGTTCTTTGAACCCACAAAAGCTGAAGTACATCGCATCTCCAATAACTTCAAAAAATATTCTTATATAATAAAGACTTGATTCTGAACAGGTCCTACTTACAATGACTTTCTGACATTAAACAGGTTAAATAGGACTCACAGAATGTGCTTACTTCTAGCTCCCTTACTAGCAATTGTGGCTCGTCTTCAACTTAAATACTAATGTCATTTTGTTGTCACAGTTTTGTTGTTATTTTTTGTAACAGTGAAAGTTTTTATAATCATGCTTTGAAAAAGTACAATACAAGTTTTCTTACTAACCTACTTGCTTCTAGCTTTAGAGGAATATGGACTAGTTGAAGTCGGGTAGGGTGATTTATAAAAATGTACAATAATTTTAAAAAAGCTGGGTTTACTTTAGATACCGTATCTCAAGAGAACATGAACCAACCTGTTGCAGAAATATGGAAGCAAAGCTCCCCAAAGTATATTTTTTAATTTATATATCATTACACAGCAGAACTTCAGACTAAATAAAGTAAATAAGTATTTAATACAGAAGAATATTTCTGTTATTTGAAAATGTTTAATTTTTATATTTTTACTTCACGTTCATATTAAGTAAATTTGCAATTGTGCATTTAGTTAGAAACTGAAGGGATGGATATAACTGTATATCAGCATGGTTATAATGACTGTGTGAAAACAGCCTTGTGTGTGAGCTTTGTGTCTTATTATTAACACTTCCCTTTCTCCTCTCCCCCTCCTTTCTCTCTCTCTCTCCCACACAGGCCTACAGCTCTATCCTGGTTGTCATGGTGATTCTGCTCAACATTGGAGTGGCTATTTTATTTATTCACTTTTTTATTTAACAACAGCGCCCCTTTCAGAGTCAGCCAATCTACATTCCAACACTAAAGAGCATGAGTACCGATAATACGATACAATCTGCTGCCCCTATACTTTGTTGGCTGATGGAAGGCTAGGGCTCTGCCATTACTTAAGATAGCTAGCCCTGGCTAACATCTGCAAAAGTTGATCCTCTTTGGAAAATGAGTTGCTGAAGTAAATAGACCAAATGAATTAGTGAAAGAGTGGGGAAGCAGCCCAGTGGGACTAAGGGGAGATAATATGGCACATAATTTGGAGCGAGCTTGAATTATTCACTTACTATACACTTAAATGGGCTGAACTGGTCTGATTCCCAGGCCACAAAAGCCAAACTGGGATTACAGCAAAACATCAACTTCAACTGTTGGCAGACAGGACTGACAAGACAGACTTCCATATTCAACTATGTTTCATCAGATTTGTAACCTATAATTTATTTATTACTACTTTCTCTCATGTACAATATGTTGATGGATATATTCTTTATTTTGTGCCCCTCCTATTTTAACTCCAACTTTTGGTTCTTCCACCTGCCCTTGGAATGTTACTGATATCTCAAGGTGTGTTTTTGTGTATCTGTGAAAGAATCAGGGGCTAAGATACCGACACACATATACACACAAACACACACACACATACATACAACCCATTCACACACACACACTCACGCACACTGTCCCCACTCTGATGTCTGTTTCATCTCACTCTTCATCTTGTGCTGGGAACCAGAATGTGTGAGTGTGAAGAAATGAGAGCAAACTAAGCGCATCGCTACATACTGTATACTGTAATGTTTTTGAAGTGTAAATGGGTTTTCATGAGAATTTTCCTACTTAATTCAGTGTCAGTGTCTTTTCAGAAATGTGTGTGTATGTATGTGAATTTCTGCTCGGGCTTAAAGTAGCTCAGTGGCTTTTTCCACTGCTCATAAACTATAGATCTCATAGATCTTTGTTAAGATACAGCCACTGCTTATCCACATCTAGCCACATATTTTTGTCCCCTCTTCCTACACAGTTCGACCCCCACACAAACCAGTCAGAGGATGGAGCTTCCTCTTAGTTGGTGAAACTTCAAGACAAACAATTCTTGGCAAAGCCCAGGGCTAACTGTATTACTAACAGATGTATTTACAGGCTATACTGCATTCACTAAAGTGAAGTCTGCATATAAAGCACCCGAAATTTGGCTTCAAATACAACATCATAATGGTAAATTCATGCCTCCCAAAGCCTTCCTCGAAACTTAAACTGAAGGCAACAAGAAGTATTTCATCATACAATTGCAATATATATGAACAATTAATAGTAGCAACTGCCTTGCTTTTTTTTTTTTTTTTTTTTTTTTTTTTTAGCTTAAACTAATAAAAATACAAAAACGCATGCATATGTATTTAAGTCTTATGGTTATGCGTTGACTCTCAAACTGACAAGATCTTCAGAATAACATGTGCATGTCAAATTTTGATAGAAGTTTCTGCAGAAAATTGTATTTGGCACATAAAGCCAGAATAAAACAACCGCCAAAAATGTCTAAAATGGACTTTCGTGAATCTTGGGTTGAATAAAATGAATTGAAGCCTTTTTGTTTAGTTAGGTGATACTCACACAGCCCAAGAAGAACTCACTATTTGCAAAGATTGTGTAAAGAAAGATGCAAGTGTGTCATAAGTTTTGAAAACAGTGGCCACTATAGAAGTCAGGATTTTACTTTGCCATTCCTCAGCCTTTACTCCAGATCTCCATCATTGCAAAACTGTCACTAACAAACAGTCAGACTAAGGTAAAGTCAGATATACCAGTCACAATTTGTCCGTTTTTTACAGATTTGTGAAACTGTGTGTGTATGTGTGGGTGTGTGTGATGTGGATTGCATGTTTGCACATGAACGCTTATCAGAGTGGTCGAACATGTGTATGCATTGCCTCCTTCCGCTTGATAGGATGGGATGGCTGAGCCTGGTTCCATCAGTAACAACTTCCAGGGGGCAGAGAGACTCGCTGTTGTTTTTTCTGTCAGACAGCGTTTCTCAAAATAAGGATTGGAACTCAAACTCAGCAGTAGGCTTATTGCTGGTGTTTACCAACATTATTACAAGAGAACCATCTAATGTGCCTGCACCCGAGAGGCAGAACAATACATTTTAATTTCATTTTGGTCCCAGACTGAAGCCCTGCTGTATGTCATCAGCCTGGTGACGATGCCCTGCGCCACCCTGTTAGTCCGCAGCATGCTACAGCATGCCAAGCTCTCTCTATAGTTTGACTCTCCTTTCTTTCTTTCTTTCTTTCTTTCTTTCTTTCGTTCTTTCTTTATGTTTCTGGGAATACTCTGTTTTGTTTTTGAGTAATGTGGAGAAAATAATGAAAGTGTTTGAAAGAAAATTATTCTGGGCCCTTGTCTTTCTTTTTCAGTGCATTGCCATGTTGTGTTTTCATACAATTTGTTTGTGCTATCTGTGTAAGGTAGCATCCTTGATGCAGAGAGGGAGCTGTACTGGCCTGGTTAAGAGGGAGGGGTATGGTTACTATAGCAACCTTAACCGAATTTTCCTCCGTCAGCAAAGGGACGGGTTGTGTGTATTGAGGCGGGGCTTACCTCCAAAAATCAATGTTCTCCATAGAAGTAGGATAAAACAAGGCTGTATGAGGCAGAGATGGGAAGAGCGAGAAAACATAGATCTGATTCTGCGGAGTTAGCCTGCGTTTAGTCAAACTGATGAAAAACATGTTTTCAGATGTTTTTTTCCTTGTCATGTAATGAACAGCCTACTTCATCAGCACATCAATAGCCTAAGCCTAAAAGCAAGTGTGCTGCTGCAACATGGGCTTATGGCGCCATCGTCTGGTCCTAGTTATAAACTACTTAGAAACATCACCAAGACGCTTTACTCGGTGACATGAAGAATAACAGTCCATAAGATGAAACTTTAAATGTAGCCTAATAGGGAAAACTCCTACAACCTTCGTCATTGGCAAGATCACCTAATCTAGTAGCCTAATCGACATCCTTTAGTAAACTACTGCAATGATATTATGCACAGTATAAATGATGGATTCCTTATTCGGGAATTTATCAACTTCATTAGTTGCAGTAGCCCACTGAAGCCTTTTCAAACAGAGTAACCAAGCTTGCTCCTACAACTCAAAGGAAAACTATAGCCTATAGGATAATAAAAAGATGAGTTGGGAGGAGGGGTTGCCCGTAATTTAATAAATTGTGAGGATTTATAGCAAGTAGGCTAAATCCACAGCATCAATTTCAAGTTTCTTCTTTTTAAAAAAAAACAAAACAACAACTTTATTGCAGGCTGTTTTACTTCATTACAAGTTGTCATATTTCATCACAAATTTTGTTCATCCTGGCACATTATTTAAAACATACAAGAATACATACGAGAATACAACATGAAATGAAATAAAAATAGATAAAAATCCAAAGAAAAGGTACGAAGAGAGAAAAGATAATTAAATTAAGATTTAGAGAAGAAAAAAATAATGCTAATAATAAGAAAAATAAATATATATATATATTAATACAATTATAAATAGAATAGGGCGGGGGGGTTGTTCCTTCACTACTCTCTTAATATAATATAATTTAATTTACGTTTACCTGTTATTATTCCACTTTATCTGTGTCCTTTATCCATTTACTCCAGTAACACATGAATCCATCTTCTCTGTTACATTTTAAAGTTTCAGTAACCTAACTCGGAGAAGATGGGGAAAGTGAGCGGACATTCCTCCAGCCAATCACGAGTGAAGCCTTGAAGATAGAAAGGACTTGCAGCCAATCAGAAAAGTAATTCCCTGTTCGATGGGCTGGTCTTGCTTCCAGAGTTGGGATAATGTTGTAAAGAGCTTTGTTTTACTCCATTTCAACACTAATGGTAGTTTGCAGGGAAAGTTAAAAGCCTGCATGTTGCGAGAAATGCAGTCATAAACTTTAACAAAGCGTTGTCTCTTATGTCTGACTCTGAACTGTTTGTCCACATTGGCGTCCGATGAGGTAATGTATCGGGAATGTAATAATGTTATATCCATTGGCAGCATCAGTAGTCGCTTCGGGCCACTACTATTTTGTTTCTAAACTTCAGCTGAAGCACAGAATATCTAGCGGCTTGGATTTAGGCCGACGGCTCGTCTCGCAAGCTGTGGAAAACCATGAGGACGGAGGCACAACTTTATGGAAATGGATTATTCTGCTGTGTGTTACAGGAGGGGCAGCGCATGTGAAAAAAAAAAAAAAGCCTTTGTTTGACGGGAGTGTTTTGATTATCTCTGACAATCTTGCTTGAGTTGTTTTCTGTACTACCTTGAGGGGGCGGAGGGTCCGACCGGCGGAGAGGGACACGGCGGAGGGAGTCCTGAGTCCTGCTGCCGTGCTGCGTCCTCAACTCGAACCACTTTTTTAAAACGCCTTGGTGAGACTAATGTTCTGAATGCATGCAGCTGTCTATCGCTACTTCTGTTTAATGACTGTAGACTCCCTTTGTGGAGAACAAACAAAGTAGTAAGAGACAGCATCAGTCATTGATTAAAGTGAAAGTTGACAAATAAGCTCGAACTTTATGGCCCTCGTTCGCACACAAACTTGTTGTAAAGTTTGCAGTTCTTGCGTTGAAGTGTGTATGTGACTATGGTGGAAAGCCGGAGCTGTGTTCAGAGGGAGGGGGTGTACCGCTGGTTCTCTTTCCTCACCTCAGCCCAGCGCACAGAGTTCCTGTGCGGCCTTCTGGACCTCTGCGTCCCTATAGAGCTCCGCTTCCTCGGCTCCTGCCTGGAAGACTTGGCCCGCAAGGACTACCACTCACTTCGGGATGCAGAGATCAAGGCCAACAACCCCGTCGACCTGTCTGGCCTCACCAACATCACGGAGGAGGTGGTGCGCAGCAAGCTGCTGGTGTCCCTCGCCCTGCTTTGCTCGGACAATAGGGATGCGGCGGGGGTCCTGTATCGGACTCTGACTCACATTGACACTGTGATCAATAACTACGGCCTGGCTCTGAACGACGGGAGGACGGAGGAGCAGTTCCTCTTACTATTCACTATGGCCTCTCATCACCCAGCCTTTAGCTTCCACCAGAAGCAAGTACTGAGACAGCAGCTCAGCCAAATCCAAGAGATACTGCAGGTGAGAGAGATGCACGTCCATTTATAAGCTCACACCTAACATCTAGGGGGGGAGGAGGACTAGAGATGACAGCTGTCCGGTTGCATAGGCCTAAAAAAAAAACATAAAACTAGGCTTTTTTAAGAGAGCAAAGCTTGTGAATCAAATAATTGTACAACTATTTATAAACTTCTTGTAAAATAGAATAATCTGTCTACACTACCTGATTTAAAGTGAGGGTGGGGCTCCAATAGAAAACAGAGAATGAACTTCAATCATTTCAATAATTGTGTGGGTTAATGAATATAACATAGCCTACATATTTCCTTTGACAGTTTTAGCTTGGGAAATAGTAGCCCTTTAACATATTCATGATGTGATAAATAAACAGTTTAAATTAAATATATTCTAAATTCAAAGTCAGTGCTGTTGACCCACTAAAGACATGAGGAAAAAGTATTTTTCTTTGTGTTGTCGTTGCAGCCTGGTTGAGTCCTGACTGTACTGAAGGCTAGGCAGAGAGTTTAGTGAGGTTCAATTCCGTGTTTCAAAGGCAATGATGGACTGGGATTTTAAAAAAAAGGCCTCGCTCTTGCCATTACCTGCCATATCTTCAACCCCAACCCATCCAATCCAAATGTTAACAAAGGTTTGAGAGAAAACCATTTGGTGTTCTTAAGACTTGGGTAAATCGTAACATTTAACAAAAATAATTTTTGACAGTGTTTTATCATATTGGCTTTCATAATCCAGGTTTAAATCATGCTAAATCAATTTCTTTCACTCTATTCCTTAGACATTTGTGTTTTTTCATCACTAAAGATACATTTTCCAAAAGAGACAATTCCTAAAATATGTTATTTAACATGTTTTATCAGAATTGTATTGACTCTTTAAGGGTTTTCCTTTTTTCCAATCAGTTTTTTTCTCCACATATTTCATTAACACTGAATGCTCTACCACAATGTTATCTTTTCTGAAACGATATTA
Organism: Labrus bergylta; assembly: GCF_963930695.1. Classification (NCBI taxonomy): domain Eukaryota; kingdom Metazoa; phylum Chordata; class Actinopteri; order Labriformes; family Labridae; genus Labrus; species Labrus bergylta. Next base: position 11,951,340 of record NC_089201.1, on the reverse strand, counting down.
CTGTGTTTCAAAGTTAAAACTGTTTTTGTGACTGATTTCAAGTTACCAAGTTTTACATTCAACTTTGCAAAACTAAAAGGTACTTATTTAGATTTCCATGTAACGTAAACATACAGAAAAAAACCTTTTTGTTTTTGTATCGTGTCTCTGCAATGATCGCACAACGAACTGCATGATTTTGCACCTTGGCATCGGCTTCATTTTTCAACACCGGAGGCTCTCGCTTGCTCCCGCTGTGGGGTGCATATGTGAACAGGCAACTCAGGAAGATTTCAGGGGCAGGTTATCCTGAAATGATTCTCCTAATGTTCAGGAGTGTGTGTATGATGAAAATGACTTGACATCTAGTTAGAAACCTGTAAGATAGTGAGAATCTTTGAAAATGGCACAAGTCACCTAAATGCTTTTCTGACAGGTCAGTTTACACTTTAATAAGGGTTGGTACAAGACAATGAAATAGTTATTCTTGTAATGAAACAACTAGACATTAGTTCATTTTGAGATTAAATGACTGAACATCATACTTTTGCTGTTTATCTGATTTGGTATTTTACTCAACATGTTGATGGTTGCAGGTGAGCAGTGAAGCAGCAAGAGGAGCAGAGACTCCAGCAGCAGGCCCTAGCAATGATAAAGCAGCCACCTGTTATACTCAGCCACATCACCATGATCACAACAAGCCTGCTTCCCTGCCATTGGCCTCATTGCCCCCCACTTCCTGCTCCTTGCCTGATGCCAGTGCTTCTTATCTGCCTAAGCCTGCCAGCCAAACCTGCCATACACACTGTCCCTGCTGGCACACGGTAGGGACTATCACATTCACAACCAAAGTGTACTCTTATATCAGAAATGCACTTTTAACAATAGTGACTATAGAGCTGGTCTTTGTTTTATTAGCATCTCTGACTCCACTTGACACACATGAAACTGGGAGAAAAAAAAGACTGCTTGCTTGCATCTGCACATGTTTTTTTGAAATTAAGAACATAATCAACTTAACTCACTTTTTCTGAGGTATACGTCTCGTGTTATTTTCTCAGCAACATTTGAATTGTTTTTATAATCTTGAAGCTTGCATTGCTCATGTGCTTTGAATGTTGGTGTCCAGAGCAGACTCAGAGCACATTGTGCACAGATTGAAAGATGGGTAAAAACAGTCCATGACTAGAAAAGTGCTATATAAGTCCAAGTACATTTACTGTATCATTTATTGACTTATACTTTGGTTAATTGGTATGCATTTATCTGTGAATGAATAGGATTGAGCCCTTATAGAATCCGTAATCCATATAGTCATTTTTACAGGGAAAATTAAGCTTCTCTCTATCTTAATTAAATCCCTAGCTGCAGATATCTAAAGGAACATATTGAACTACCATATATTTAAAAAAATGTCCCAGAACCTTAATGTGTGATTACATTTTATACATTTACATATCGAATGAAATGGGTAAAGATAAATTCAAACAGCTTAGGATCCTGCGATTACAGGATCAGGATCTCCTAAAAACAAGATCCTGATTTCATGATTATGAGATCTGTATCGTGTAATTATGATAAACGATCTTGTAATTAGGAGATCCTGAACTCAGTGTGACCATATATCTCTCTTTACACACCAGCCTTAATGGTTATAAGTGTTAACTACATTAACACAGTGTTTATGCAGTTTAGAGACACTGATTTATCCTCCAGGTAGGAATGTGAATTATAGTGTCCTCGCCCAAAAGTGCCCCCATGCACATGAGTCCCCCCAGTTCAATGACTACATTCAAGACACATTTTACATTAAAGAACATTGTAGAGGAGAAATATGTTAAAAGTTACTCTGTACTCATGAAGGACGCTTCAGACAATCCCCATGCATTGCCTCTTGTCAAACCTTGTAATCATTTAGTCAAAGTTGTGCCCCAAGACAAGAGATGTTAAACTAACACGGCATTTAGAAGAGGGTCTAATTCTAGAGACAAAGTGCGTATCAGATCCTGGGGTCCTAAGTGGTAAAAACCAACAACTACTATATACTGTATCCATATCTGTGTTACAAAAAGGTCACTTCCTGTTTGCTGGAGTGTGTTTTGAGTTAAATAATGTAAAAGCTTTAAAGAAATTGCTCCAGATCAAACAGCAGGGGAGAAGGGGGGATTTCCCAGTGATGCAGTGAACTGAGTGGTTCATTAAGCCTGTGTTACATTAACATCTGGGATGAATCTGCAGAGCGCGTCAGAGGGATTCTTTAGAAAAGAATAAGCAAGATATTCAAAGGAGACCTGAACTGATGCTCTGTAAACTGTCATTCCATCATCATCAAAATAGAAATATGGGTAAAAAACACAGTTTAAACACAGCCTTTATAGCAATTCATTCAGAAAATAGTTTTTTCCTGCTACATCGTTCTCTTCTCGTTGGCATGCAAATATTTGACTCATCAGGTCGAGTGATGGATACATGGATCATGAATACATACATTGAAGCACCAACTGGCAGTCAGCTACACTTCCTCATTTTGTTTTGATATGAATGTTGGCTCGATTATTAGACGAGAAACGACAGAGAACAAGGACCATTTGGTTGATGAAGATCTATTGCAGAAAAAGTAGTAGGAGTTATGATTTATTTTATCATTCGTTTTTGCTAGTAACATCTGTTCTTTGCAACACATGCTGAGCAGCAGGAAGAAGGAGAAGCGCTAAATCATGGCTTATTTATTGCACATCGTTACCTCATTGAAAGACTGAGCCGTGTTATTGCACATTGCAGATTTTCCTAATATTGTGCAGGCGTATTCTCTGGAATTAAGGCATGCAATTAAAGAAATGGGAACCGAAAGTTTAAGACACATTATGTTGGATTTGCTTTCTTCCATCCTTTAACACAGAAATGAATAAACACTTACATGCTCACACACAGGCAGGCAGGCAAGCACACTGCTTAAACATGTGTGAGCAGTGAAGGGAAAGTACCCTGCCTAGACAGGAGCGTTTGTATTTAGTGTTTTGTTGCCCTTGGCTCCTACTAAGTGCAGGTCAGCACATTTCTCTATGCTGAAATCAACCCTCTGTGGTGTGTGTGAGTGTGTGTATGCGTGTCAGCGTGTGTGCATGGGCCTGTATGTTTGTGTGTGTGTGTGTGTGTATGGGAGGGTGTGCCCATGCATGTGTGCGTGTCCCTAGTGAATCCCCAGGAAGTTATAAATGCTCTCACTCTCTCTCCCCAGCTCTCTTTCCTTCCTTCAGCGCTCAAGAGGAGATGACAAGTTTCATTGTTGACCTGAGAAATTTCAAACAAAATCTACAGCTAAGCACTCTTTAGCAAGGCATGCAACTCCTTTCAGAGTTTACAATAGTCACAATGCTTTAAAGCAAGTGTGAAACTCTTGACTCCTGGTCCAGTAGTAGCCAGAACCTTTACATAAAGCTAAGAGTAACTTTTTACTAAAATCTAAAAAAATAGACTTATACAGGAGTAATGGCACTCAATCATCATCACTTATGGCCCCCCCCTTTGTGTGGTAGTTTGCAGTGTAGGTAAAAGTTTCCAGCATAAAATAGTCGATCTAATAGTACAATTACTTTTATCAGGGAGAATGGCGTCTCTCCCACTTCCACAGAGTGTCCAGGTTGTTTTTGTAAATGTGAATGTCATTTTGGAAGCGGGGAGAGATGGTCTCGCTGTAAATGTGTACAGCGATTTCGCACTAGTTCACCACCAGCCTTCAGCTACGAGGCCTGTTTTCGGTACTGTTTGGTACAATGGTCTGAGGCTAACAGACAGACGGAGCAGGAAACCAGACGAGAGTAAATATTGGGCAGGCTTTTACACGTTACGATACAGTAGGCTGCAAGTGGGACGCGGTGCTATGTTGATGTTGGACGGTTGCAAAAGCATCCATCTGACGGCAGAATACACATCCCTGCATATATCATTTATAACAGATTGCATCTTGCAGATTTACAGGGTGCAAAATGTAATCCAACCCAAGTTATGTCTCAGGCTTTCAAACTAATAAATCAATAAATACATCTTACAGCAAAAAGGTGTCGCTTTCCTTATCAAGTTAGCTTTATAAGTTTGGAAGCTTACAAGGCTATCTCAGTCAGCACAAATTAGCCTCTTCAGTGTGGCCACTTAGCCATGGCTTATAAACATCATGGCAGCAGTTGAATACTCGTACATAGGTCACATGCAAACTGTTTGCATACTATGAGCTGTAAACGCAAGCAGAGTCGTATTTGCTCAAAATCTGGTAACATTACAACTTTATTGTATTGTAATATTACTCACAGCGTCTTTGCCGACCACCCCTCCTTTTGCCAACAAATGCTAGATGTCTATGAGGGGGAGGTGGTAAAAGCACGCTGTGTGTTTTAGGGCAGTGCAGTTGAACTCAGACCTTCGGTGGTCGCCAAAGTCGAACAAATGAATCACTTAAGTTGGTTAGCCTATATGATTATAGCTGTCTAAAGTTTATCAACATAAGCTCTCATTAGTCACTGCTGACTTTGTGTCACCTAATTTTTTTTCATACATGTTATTGAAGATTTGGGTCAACTAGCAAAAAATGCATCAATTATCACCCCAAATCCTTAAAACAACAAAACACTCTAACACTCTTACACCTGGGTGAGGGGGTTACAAATCTGCCTCCCAGCGTATGTTACAGTATGTTTTAGGTGTTTCAAGCTTCTCAATGTAGCACTGGTTTTACCTGCTGCATCATCTTGGTTGTGCTATTTGTGTAGTTTTCTAGTCTCTTGCAATATTTTCACACTATTTTGCTTTGTCTGTTTATTTATTTACATTGGATCCCCATTAGTTGTTACCGGAGTAACAACTATTCTTCCCGTTATGTGCTCAGCTCGGTTCTACGCACTGCTTAGAAAAAAAGTCGGTGCTTCAGCCATATCAGAATCTTCACCCGCCATGTCTTTACGCCTCTCTTCTTCAGCTACTGATTTTGAAGAAGAGAAGCCAAAAAGTATTGCAATAATGTTTTTGTCTCATCCATTAAAATCGTCCATATTGATTTTGAATTGTAACGCTAAGTCACGAGGTTCATGAGACAAAGCAGGGGTCAAATCAGTCAAATATGATGATTACTTCAGGCTGAGAGAGAGGGGAAAAGGTGAGAGAGATAAAGGTTGACAGTCAGACAGAGAAATAGCAGGAGAGAGACAGAGAGGAGTCAGAGTGTTGACAGTTTCCTGGGCTTTTTTTGTTTTCAAGAAACTCTCCTGAAAACAGTCACTTTCCTTAATTGTTTCCCTAAAGTCAAGTGAAACTTATGAAATCAAAACTATTTTCCAACAGTTTTTGGTATTAATATTGTAAAAAAAAAAAAAAATGTAGTCTGCAAGTTTTCCTTTAAGAGAGAGAATTGGTCAAATTTTTTTTCTAAACATCAAAGGTGAAGAAAGCCAAAAATAAAGATTGTCTTTAACATTGTTGTTACTACATGATATTTTGTTCCTTATTATTTACACTATGTTTTAAAGCTACAATAACTGCAGCTCTTCACTACAGTGCTTCACTGTCTGCATGGGGTCTCCTCCTTCTGGATTTCAAAACAACTTGCATGACCTTATTCTAACATGAAGCAGCTGGGTGCTGAGTTGAATTTCATTCCAGCAGGATTCTGCATTAGAGGTTCATTGGTGTAGACAGCAGACTATACACTGCACAGAGCCTAATCACTCTATTATATTAGAGTGCTTAATGTACATATACAAATACTGTCAGTATCAACAAAAGAGCTACACTGATGTTTGTGAGAGAGTAAGGAGAGGTTGCTTTCAGCCTAAAATCTGTATGAATAGTTTTTAGTGTTTCTGCCGTACGATTACTGCTCGCCAAATTCAGTGACATTAACAAGCTGTCAAAATATTGGAAACTATCTTAACTGAACTTCAACACTACTAATTTGTCAGTTTTTTATTTTATTTGAATCTTTCAGGCTGGTTCATGCTGACCTAATGAGCCCTTTTTAGCGAATGTACCTACATTGCAACAACAGCAGACTCCTTACAATCTGCAAAAAAGAAGAGTTGGCAGGCTGGGCCAGTAACATGCAGATGTGGCAGAAGCACACTTTATTGTTTTCAGACCTACTGCCACATGCTGTGTGTCTCCCTTTAAAAATAGAGAGCCACACATTGCTAACTTTGATAAAATTGTATATATTTGTTTTTAATAAAATAGTATTTAGAGCAGAGGTGTCAAACTCATATTGGGTCAGGGGCCGGATTTGTTCAAATGAGACCTGCTGGGGGCCAAACTATTTTTGCCAACATCAATATGACTCCATACATGAATTTAGGCTGCTGTTTTTTTATTAATCATTCAATACAGTACAATAAGGTACCTGTACCAACCAGTAAGCACTTCATGTTAAAGCAAGAAAATGTCAAATTCCGTTTGGCAGAGGGGTCAACAGAACAAGTCAGACACAAAACATAGTGGTCTCCTTGCAAGATATGAAAAAAAAATTACAATTTAAATTGAAATGTTTTTGGCATTCACTCATGATGAGTTTTTGAGACTGAAAGTTACAGCTATTAAAACACAAAATTTGATTTGTAAGCTGCATGTTAGCACACAAAATTAATGAAAATAAGTAACATGAGAAAAATGTAACAAATGTTCTTTAAGCATATCAACATCAAGGAATACTTTCCGAGCAGTTGTGTTTTCTTGCATTCAGATGTCTGTGTGTCCGTCAGCCAGCTGCACACTTTGGACTTGTTGGTTCATCACTGAAAAAGCCTGCTGGCATAAGTATGTTGTCATAAACATAAAGTGTCTTTGATGCAAACCCTTTCATTCTCAGGCAATTTGACATCATTCTAAAATTGTAAAATGGTTCTGAACAAGCAGACGTGAATTAATCCAACTACTGCACTCTTGCTACTCTGTTCGTGTCCAGGATTACTGCACAGCATCTACTTTGTAGTGTGAACTTTTTAATTGTATGTTAAAATAAATTAATTTGATCATGAAACCAGTGAAATTAGAGTCTGTTGTGTGATTCTGAGTTATGAGATTGTTGAATAAAGAAAAATACTTTCAGCTGTAAATCAAAAGTATTCAGATATCTTTGGTGGCTTAGGAGGATTGATAATTGCTATTGGGAAATCATGTTGTGCAAAGTCCCAGTGATGTTGTTCTCATAGATTGTCACTCATGGAATGCCTCTTGTCCAATCAGATTACTTGGTCAGAACTAACTATAATGAATGGTATACCGTCTTACGTGAGCTGGTGGTGAAAGCGATTCCATGATCAAACTTTTTGTGCTAAGGACAACGATTTCACCGTTAGGTGACCTTAAAAAAATGTCTGTGTATATAAAGTTTGTTAATATTAATTTGACATCCCTGGTATAATAGTAGTCGGGTTAAATCAGTCGGGAGACGCCAGAGGCTCAACCCAGAGACGCATCACACTTTGTCTACATGTGTGCGGACAGTTATGCAGGGGGGATGAGATTGTTTTTTTTTTTATCTTGAAGAGCTGCTCTTTGTGGCTCACTCCAGGGAAAAGCTTTGTTATTATCAACAACACGTGTCCTCCATTCATTAAGACTCAACTGAATTTACTGATAAGAATTGTGGACATAATTGAACTCCATGAGGAGAGGGCGCTATGTGCCTGGGCTAGTGTTTAAGTACTCTAGCTCTGATAAAATCTTGGAAATTTGTGAGTAAGTCAGAAAAAATAAATACCCTTCATTCTGTGTCAACCTTTTGTTTTTTTGGACAGAATGTTTGCGGCGCTAACATAAGGCAGCAGCACAGTGTGCAGTATGCGAGGTAGCTCCTCTTTTTTTGTTACTCTCTGCTGAGAAGAGTGACACATTTAATTAATATTTTGTATCATCATATTAAACTAAATTTTCCCAATTACACATAATTTAAAGCAATTTGGTGAACATATTGATTAACAATATTTTGATTTATAAAAATACCAAATAGATTTTTTTCAGAATCCCTTTTACCCAAAATGTCTTGGGGGCCAGATAAAACCTGCTGTCGAGCTGCAGTCTGACACCCCTTGATTCTGTTGTGCTGTGTATCAGATAGTTATCCTAACTTGGAAGTATTAAAATGTATTTAAACAGCGGTAAACAGTACAAACAATGTGTCATAGTAGGTGTTGTCTTTAAATGCTCAGTCTGCAAACCATACATTATGCAGACCATACCGTCCTTTAAATGATACAGTGATTGATTTGCTCCATCAGGATTTGCAGAGATTGGCAGTGGTAATGTGAATCGACAATGTTGTTGTGGCTCAAATAAAGTTTATTTTAAAGGAGGAAATCCCCAACATTGTCCTATCAAGTTACCAGGCAGACTGTATAACTTCATGCCACACCTCCTGATTCATTAATAAACAATCTAAACAACATTCAGACCATTATTTTTTTAGAACAGGAGATGGATGTGTTCTCCCAACTGAAAAGCTTTAGGTTTGGGTACGGGGATGAGCTAGAGCATTCAGAAGGAGAAAGAGAAAGAGCAGCCTTGTACTGGTTACTGTTTCTGTGTTAATATTCCCGCAGCATGTATAACGACATTTCCACACCAAAAAAGCAAGAATGGAAAACAATATTCAGGCAACTGAGGAAAGCAGTGAACATTATAAACCCTCAACTTGTCAACTTGACTTCCCTATAGGAGCTGCCTCAGAGCATTGCTTACATTGCTGTGAATAAGGGCGCACACTCAGTAGAATAGCTTTGAGGAACTTTATTTTATGTTGAAGTTTTTGAAGTTCAAAACTGTTCATACAGCTCACTTTTCCCAAAAACAAAAATAATCAGTTGCTTGGTAACAATTTGTTATGGAAAGCCAAAGTTATCATCATTACAGTCATTTATGTCATCATAATATTACAGCCAACAGCTCAGTCGCACGGTCATTGTTGTAAAAGTAAAAAACACTTACAAATGTCTGTATAGAAGGAAGAATCACTCTCAATTGTCTATTCAATAAACAACAAAACTTAACCTGTATTCTTTGCCATGCTGTATAATTGTCCATTAGTTGTTCTGTCTGTTCTTTCTTTTTTTTGATGATCCTCTCGCAGTGTGTGCTTGTGTGGAACTAACTGTCTGTCAACTCATGCACAGGTCACTCACATTGCAAGGAAAAAAAGGGTCCATGTCGGTCCTGAACAGAGATTTTCTAAGGGTTTCCACTACAAGTGTTAGGAATAATAGTTGAGGAGACCTCGGAAACTGAGAAGAAGCAGGATTAACTATTAACTTTTTTGCTCTTAACCCAAAAAAACAAAAACCTTGAGGACAGGGCACTTTTCTATAAGTACCACAAATGCTTTGTTTTGCTAGCAAGCTGTACTTGAGTTTATGTAATGCTTTTCTGTACTGAATTCACTTACACTTGACCTTTGCTCGATGGCTCTAACCTCCCTTTTTGAATGATCTTTCACCCCTACATTCCAGAGTCAGAGCAGAGAGGCCAACACAGTTGCAGGGCTGGGTTCTGGGGTCACCGTAGGACGACGAGATCAAGTGGTCAGCCAGGAACTAATTTCTCCTCCATCAGACCTCCCTCCGCCTCCGCCTCCCCCTCCTCTCCCTCCTCCACCACCCTCCCCTCCTCATACCTCTACTCCTCTACCTTCTGGGCAGGGCCCTGACTCAGTAGCACAAAGCAAAATCCACATGGGAAAGGCAGGAAAAGGTGAGCTACTTCAACAGGTATTACAGTGTTTCCACCTGAATGTAATGTATACATGGCCTTCCATGTACCCTCCAAGTGTGCGTATCACTATGAAATCTGAGTGTTATGTTATACACCTAGTTAAGTCTGGTGGAGCAAGATATGGCATGCTGTCATATCTTCTAAACACTAAAACCAAGCTTCAAGAATGTTGCCCCTAGGCTGTGTGTGTGTGTGTGTGTGTGTGTGTGTGTGTGTGTGTGTGTGTGTGTGTGTGTGTGTGTGTGTGTGTGTGTGTGTGTGTGTGTGTGTGTGTGTGCATTCGCCTGTAACCTGTATGTGGGTGTGAAAGAGAGACGAAGCTGAAATGTTAAATGTCACTTTTTGAAGTAAATGATTTTAGGATCCTTTGATCAACCAAAACCTCTGAATCCTAAATCCCGAAACAAAATTTTACAAAAGTTTCCCTGGAAAAATCAACTAAAACTTTGAACGAGTTGTAAAATTATGCAATGTTGTTGTTTTTCTTACCACCAAGTAGCCCTTTATTTTGTGTGGGTTTCGCCATCTCCAAAGAAAAATATCTCCAATTCGTAACTTTTGGCTTTGTCCTGTAGTTAATCATCATTGGTGCAAAGATCGAGCGTTTAAAGAGTTTATCAGAGCATTTTAACTCGAAGTTGCTTTCTGTTGCTACGGGGAACCAGATTGAATCAATGGATGTGGTTCAAGCAGTAAAATCTGGAAATAAACAATCGCAATGGTCAGAATGCTTTCCAACTAACTGTTTGGCAAAATAATCTTCGACTGTTGTCTGCCACACTGGCAGGTAAATGTTGATAGTATCCCTGCTGGGGATCAATAAAGTTTTCTAATCTAATCTAATAAAATGCTGTTAGATAATATCTACTGTTGTGTGTTGGTGGACCATCTGCTAGGCCAGCCTTTGCTGTTCTTAATGAGAAGTTTTGGTTGATGATGTTTTCATCTTTTGCATAATTTATGCAACTTCGCATTACTCTCACTAACTTTCAGAACAACTGGGGCTAGCAGGGCTTAGAACCTTTTTCTTATACTGTAAAGATAAGAAAATGATTCTTCATAATACTTAGGATAGATTGTTTACAAATTTTGTGGAACCTCGAGTAGCATTGTAGTTACCAAAAATTCCCCCAATGTCTGTGGATGACCCTGAATGAAGTCAACTGAGTTTAACACCAACATTAAAACCTTGCTCAGTCTATCGTTATCAACATCCACATAATTATTGAAATCACCTACAATAAATCTTTTCTTGGTGCTGAGGACTTTTGATAGAAATTCAGATTATGGGCCAGGAGGGCGGTGAACTATAACAAATCGAACTGACATAAATAAATAAAAAGTTTGTCACAAAAAAAAAAATAGGACTGACTGAAAATGTGAAAGACTAACAACAATGCTTTCAAAACAGTATAATTTAGCTGTGGCCGAGGGTTGATAAGAAGACTAGAATTAAAAATAGCTGCCACTCCATCACTCCAGACTTCAGTGTCTCGAGGTATGAGTATTAAAATGTCTTGGAGGGGTGGATTCTTCGGTTTAACAGAGTAAATCAGTATGATTATTTGGTATCAGATCATTTACTAATATCGATTTAGAGTTCCACTGATCTAATATTTAACAGACCACATTTAATTGTCAGATTATTTGCAGCTTTAATTTTGAACTACATTCTTATTATTTACGCCTTATTTTATTGATGTATGGATTTATTGTAGTAAAGGGTCTGGGTGGACAAAGTCTATTACTCATTTGACATAAATCATCAATCAAATGGTATACAGTATGTTTTTGGAGGTGTAGAGAACCTCTACTGGCCAGTCTGTTGTCGTCTTAGTCCCCTGCATCTGTTAGTAACACAATACTCAACTATTTCACTACCCCACATAGTTGACACCAAAACAGACACACAAACACACACACACACACACACACACACACACACACACACACACACACACACACACACACACACACACACACACATTCCGTTGTGCATGAAGCAATACACAGCAATACATGAATCACAAAAGAGGCACACTCGAGACAAGACAAAATGAGCCAAACCACATTTGTTGCTTTATGGTTGTTTTTTTATTTATAATTATCAATGCACTAACACTGTAATGAAAAAAACACAAAGGAAGCATGGTGGATATTTATTCTTATTTAAGCAATATCACATGAGAGGGAGTTATTTCGTACTAAATATCAGCAGTTTGTGAATAATGCCAAGATAATCACAGCTGTTCTTATATTCAGTACATCACCACAACCTTTTTATATTGCCTTGTACTGCTTTTATCAGTAAAAAGTAAAAATCAACAAAATGTGGTTGTATTTATGACCTACCAACTCATCTCAACTAAGACTAGACTGTTGTAAAGCGACCAAAACATTCGACTTCAATGTTGCTACTGTGTTTGTGTCCATGGTTACCACAGACGTGCACCTATGTGTTGTTCATTTATTTATTTATTCATTTATTTGCATGTTTAAATGTACCTTCAAACATGTGAAATTAAAGTATTGTGATCCACAGATACATGACTGATTTATCATCAGTCATGTTAATTAGTCATATTCAGAAAACAGGGCCGAGGAGGAGTGATACAGCTGTATGAACTATCTTAATGTTAAGGTGGAATGATAAGATACAGCAGCGAGCTTTGTGGATGATATTAACCTGTGACCTTCCTGTAGAGTAAAGACTTAATACTCACAGTACAGACAACTGGCCAGTTCAAATAATGGTCACTGTAGTTACACCTGATTAAATAACTGAAGTACTGCAAATGCGCAAAGTGTGGTTAATCAATCTGTGAATCAATCTGCTACTTTCAGTGGGAATTGAGAGTGTGGTGTTGAGAGGAGAAACACACACGTCTGAAGACATCAGTGAATATGTGTTTGAGGTGGGTCCAGTGTTATCACAGCTATACTTGTACTATTGATCCTAATCATACTTTTCTCTCATCATCATGTTTTTATTTTTATTTCTTTGCACCTGTTTTTTTTTATACCTCTCCTACTCCATCACTTCTTATTTTCTCCTTCTCCGCATCCTTCCTTTTTCCTACTCCCCCTCTCAGGTCAGATGGTCAGATGGTTTCGTGTCGTCAATTGTCAGAACTCAGGATGAGCTAACAGAGCTGCTTTCTCAGGTAATCATTGCCACTGATACACACTTTAAAAAAAAAAAGATGTAAGCAAAAAATCATTTTAATCTAAAAATAAAGGTATTTCAAACGCCTGTGTTTGATAGAGGTTCATAACTTGAATTCATCCGTGTCAAAAGATAATGACAAGATTTGCTTAACTAAGTTCTTTGATGTCAAACTTTTCACTCTAAGCTTTCGCAAGCATTTCCTGATGAAGGACTGGAAAAATGCCTCCCCCAGTCCATAGAGCTGGATCCCAGGTTAGTTCCATCCACCTCGATGTTTATTTATGTCTCTGATATAGCATCCCCTTTTGATATTATTTAAACATATCTTGTAGTTTTTCTATCCAGTTTACATTTCTTTCCTTCCTCTTTGGTGTTCTTTGTCTGCCTGTGTGTAGGTGTCTTACAGCTCTACCCGGCCATGTCCTTCAGCACCAACGTTTCCAGCTTTTTTTCACCTCCACCAGGCCCCACTCCCCCAACTCTCCTCCCTCCCTCCCGTCCCCTAGTGGCCCGCCGTTACCATCCTCTATACCCACAGCTCCAGTAGCTCCTACATATCCGTTCACCTCCAGCTCTAGTAAGTCTTTGATCTTTTTGTGTGTTAAAAGTGTGTCTCTTTTGAAGCTTTGGATTTTAATGGCCTATGAATGATTTTTTTTATAACACAGAGAAAGAAGACTTGGCACTTCAATCAATATTTTTTAAACAGTACAAAATCACATCAAATCTTATTTCATAAATCGTTAGCCTCATAGTATAATTGCCTCAGTCATATTTTAAGGTTTTCAGCAAAGAAGTCATGTGACTCGAGTCCACACCTCTGCAGTTAATAATTCCTATGATCGACTGAAAGTACATTTACTGTATAGAAAGTTGAAGAAAAATTAGCTAGCTTACCAGATGAATCAAAAAGAAGAGCTAATGCTTCACTTGTGGTCAGCTGAGCCCTGTTTTTCATGGGGATTTTGGAATGTAACAAGCATTCTGATTGGCTGAGGACATATCCGATAATGCACGGTGAATCAGCAGTGTTAGGAGAGTAGAGTTAGGCAGATATCCCAATTTGGCCAAAATATGACTTAAGCAATTATGCTACGAGGCTAATGAAATGTTACGTTTATAGGGGGACTTAACCATACTCTTTGTAATGATATTTACAGAGAGTTATATTAATCAGTCAATGAAAAAGCACTTTGCAATGAAAAAAGGAAAAAACGTCCATTAAACAGGCAGAAACAGAGCACAACCAGACCCAGAGGGAATGTAAGACAGACAGATAAATACACAGTAAGAATGACACACAGCCACAATAACATCACTCACAACTATGATAATATTATAAAGTAATGATTTCAATAGCAATAATAATAACAATGATGGATATATAAGTTGGTTGCTGCAGATTCTTTTGAAACAAATGAATTATTTAGGAGGGCAGCAGGGATACATAACAGAGGGTCCCTGTTTATAAATGCTGGGCAATAATGTGCCAAGAGGTACAGAGAAGAGAAGGGAAAGATTAAAGACGTCATGTCTGGATTTTGGAGTTGGAAGTGAAATACAGAAGGGAGTGATCAAAAGAGGTAAAGGAAAGGACACGGCTGTGTGCCTTTAAAGGTCTTGGTTGGTTTGTGGTTGTGAAAAGGTGTGAGAATTGAGACTGCAGGCAGGCTTTTGAGTTTGTGTTTCGGAGGGACCTGATGGGGTCTATTTTGGGCTGGTGTGGGAATCCATTGTGGTATATTTGAGTTGGAAGGCCTAGAGTGTGATGACCTCATGTTGGTGTGTGGCTCTGTGTGTGGCTCTGTGTGTGTGTGTTGTGTGTGTGTGTGTGTGTATTTGATACGGGTGTGAGTTAATCACAATGTATTTTTAGCTGTCAGTAGTAGTGTACATCTGTGTATAGCATGCTTGTATATTTTTTCCCTTCTTTTAACCTTATTGTGTGTGTGTGTGTGTGTGTGTGTGTGTGTGTGCGTGCGTGCGTGCGTGCGTGCGTGCGTGCGTGCGTGCGTGTGTATGCTCTGAACTTAAATGAAACCCTCGAGAAACAAGACTAACCTGAATGAAATTTGCCTCCACAATCATGCAAACCTCTGAACATGATCAAAGGATGACAAGTTCCTTTGTTTTATTGATGAGGCTCATGTGACTTTTATTCTGTTTAGTACACAGTACTTATATCATGGTTGATAAAGGTCAACCACCATGATATAAGTATTTGGTTTTGGTTTTGGTTTTGGTTTTGGTTTTGGTTGATCTTCACAATATTATTTTGGTGACAGACAAACCTATCTTTAAACATAAAAAGAAAAGTATATTCTTACACACAAAGTGGATAACAGTACATTTCAGTTCCGAGAATACTGGAGTCTCATATAAAGACAAGTCCAAATTAGGGGCGGCTCTGGCTCAGTTTGTAGAGTCGTCATCTCTCAACCGGAAGTTTGAGGGTTCAATCCCCAGCTCCTGCAGCTACAACCCCGAATTGCTCCCTCTGCTTCGTTGGTGGCACATGAATGCATATGAAAGGGACGAGTTACTCACTATCTCACATGTGAAGAGGTAGACGTGACCTGCGGAGTAAAAGTGCTTTGAGTAGTCAGAAGGCTAGAAAAGCGCTATGCAAGCTCAAGTCCATTTACCATTTACCAAAGAGTGAATAAAACTCTTTTGAGATATTAAAAAACATGCTAATGGATTGCTATGCATTAACTGATGCTTGCTCATATGTAGCGTTGCATTTGAAGATGTATCAGAAGCCTTTTTAACGATCTCTACCTTGAACCTGAGCCCAATTTGGAACAGTGTAATAATATGTGTTTCTTGGTAACCCATGAAAATCAAATGCTCCGCTGTTCATCTTTGTCCTTTTTTTTTCTTTTTTAAATAATAGAGACTCACTTCCATTAAAAACACATTTAGACTATGTCCTATTCATCTGTGAGG
Source organism: Labrus bergylta (assembly GCF_963930695.1). Classification (NCBI taxonomy): domain Eukaryota; kingdom Metazoa; phylum Chordata; class Actinopteri; order Labriformes; family Labridae; genus Labrus; species Labrus bergylta. The sequence continues at coordinate 11,935,499 of NC_089201.1, read as the reverse complement.
GGAAGACTCAAGCAGTAACACTATCCCCTAAACCCATGGTGCAGCTCGTTCTTATAGTTCAACGTTGCTTTTTTCTGCGGCAAAATGAAAACTTAGCCCATCATGGATCTACTTATTGTTAAATGACTTGATGGACAATTTTTTTGGGCAGCCCTATTCTAGCACAGTATTTTCCCAAAATGTTTTCCCTTTTCATGAGGGTGGTGGGGAGCATTGTCCAAACTGTGGGTTCAGATTTCTGAAAAGTGTTCACGAGGAGTGCGATCTGATGGCATCATTTTCAACTTATTGAGTGACCCCCTCATGTTAAGGATTTGGGCTTTGACGTCAGAGAGAGAGACAGAGAGAGATCCTCTTAGTAAAGAAAATGTTGTCTATGTATTTGTTTGTTTGTCCATTTATTTCAAACTGTTGAAGATGTGAAGCAGGTAACGAGGCTCTTTTTTTTTTTTTACACTTCAGATCTTGGCTGTATGGTTCAGCACAGAGGAACCAACAGGTAGGTTTTCTTTCTATTTCTTAGTCTTCCTATCACTTATCATCATCATCATCATCATCATCATCATCATCATCAACACCTTCATCATTTCTGCCCCTCTGGACTGTCTTTCCTATCTCAGGGCGATATACAGAGTGGCCAGTGTCCAGCCTGTCATCAGCAACCACAGCTCTGTCTTGACCCGCCCTTCCCCTCACATGTCCTCCCTCCCTCCCCCTCTTCCTTCTTCCATACCTCCCCCCCAGCACTCCCCCAAGCTGTCCTTTTTCCCTCCCTCTGTGCCAGCCTTGCCAATTCAGGGATCAATGGCTGGCGGAGGGGACCCTTCCTCCTCCCAGACACATGGTCAGTCCCACTCTTATCCTCAGCAGAACCCCCAGCACCACCTCCCCCCACAAACCAGCAGCCAGTCCTGCGCACTGCCTCAGTCCCTTTACCTGCCCCATTCCAGTTCAACATCCCACTCACATTCTCAGTCCCTGTCATACCCTCAATCCCATTCCCAGTCTCGTTCCCAGTCCCATACACAAGTACCATCCCAGTCCCAGCCCAACAGTCCAGAGCAGAACGGAATCCTGGACTGGCTCCGCAGGCTTCGGCTCCATAAGTATTACCCAGTCTTTAAACAGCTCACCATGGAGGAGGTGGGTGAGCTTTTCATTCTATTCTGTGTTTCCTCAATGTTCCTTCTGTTGTTAATGCGTATGTGTTAGGGTATGTATGTGTGTGTAATTATGTATGTCCCCTTAAACTAGACTATTTTATAGGCATTGAAGATTATAAAAACAACATGAAGGAATATTCATTTCCATCACTGAATGCACAAGCCTTGTTTTTGAACTCTGCTAATATGTTTTTGATGTTATTTCTGGTTCTCTTGGTCTTTTTTTCTGCATCGTAAGTTAGAGCTTCTTTGTAAGGAAATGTGTATCTTGATGGGATGTTCCACCTATAAAGTAAAATTTGGAAAATATAAAGTCTATAGATGTTGGGAAAAAAATCCCGGAAGCAAAGAATCCTCAATCACTTGCTAAGATGTGTCTTCAGTGGTCATTGCCCTTATAAACCGAATAAATTTGAGTTATAACCCTGTTTTGCTGTGTCACCTACAGTTTTTAGCACTGACGGAGGAAGACCTAGATAAATACGACCTGACACAAGGAGCAAAGAAGAAACTCAAGACTCAGCTAGAGCTACAGAAGTCAGCAGAGTAAGATATTACATATCCGAAACTTTATATTTTTTCAACTGTGAGTAGTGTATTTCATGTCTCACTATTATCATGCATCGTCTCAAGTTCTCAGAGAGAGAGAAAAAACCCATAGAGCAGTTTTAAATCTGAGGGGGTAAAAAATTGTTTTAATAGCGGCCTTCAAGAATTCTCCATTTACAGATTGCTCCTTATATCTCAACTGGAATCTGGTGCAAATTGTAACTTTTGTATAATATATCATTATAATTATGTATAACTGAAAAATGAGGCTTGTTCGCACTGGTTTACCTCGATGAAATTAGCAGATGCTTTGTCCAGTTAACCATTAACAGACTGACCAATCAGTTGCTGTTTTCAACTTTGAATAAATAGTTTTAATGGACCATAAGGTGTCAATGGTTAACCACCTGTAGGTGGACTGCATAGATAAGATGTACTTCTGTGAAGATTAGCAGCAAAAATACATGAAAAAAAAAAATACAAAAACATGGGCATGCAGGCTGATGTGCCCATATGCTCCAACTCTTCAGCTTATACAAACACCCATAGATGCACATACACACATTTACACACAAAAAAATAACCTAGTTTCTCACATGCAAGCCTGCTGCTGCTGTCTGTTGACTTTCAAGCACACTTGAAGCAGTTTTCCATTAGGCGTGCTTGTGTGTGTGTTTTGTGTGTGTGAGCATGCTTAAACAAGACATTGGAAATGGAATTTCCAGCAGTGGTTTTCCATGGGACATTTTTTCAAATGCAATTTGGAAGTGCAGTAGGGATCCTGGGTAGACAATGTCTCCCCCTGCTGGTGTGGCAGGTTGACACAAGCTGCTGTTATTTCTTATTATTGTGTAAGCAACTTAAAGTCACTGGCGTCCACAACAAAGGAGTGTTTGACTCGCTGTGATCCAACTTTGCGTTGTTGCTCCAGAAAAACTTAGCGGATTTAGCACTACAAAAAATAAAGGCCATAAATTATGGAGAACTATATGAGTTTTTGAGATATTCTGTTGTATTTTCTTGTTTATGTTCTTGTCTTACCAATTTTTTTGAGTCAGCGAACACCTGATAGTTTGTTTAACATCTTAATTGAGATTATTAAAGTTATTTCTCATTTGTACTTAGTTAACCATTTAATGTACCACAAATAACATAAAACCTCTCTAAATGTGTTTTCCAGCCGGGAGATGAAGATAGAGAAGCGGTCTTGCAACAGCATCGCTAGGGTGACACCTTCAAGTCACATGGGACACTCAACAAATCCCGCCTCCACTGCAGGTAATTTTGCCAATTTATCTCAGCTCTCCTCATTTAACATTATCAACACGACTAAAGTCATTTATAGACGTGAGAACAGACAGAGTCGTAGCTGCCAAAATCCAAAACTGTGGTGTACTAATACATGTTTCCGTAGAGCTTCAGGTGGAGGTGGACGCTGTGCCGCACCATCACTTTGTCTCAAAGGACATCAGCTCATCCTCAGGCTACTCAAGCTCCCCCTGCTCCCCCCAAACACCACTCTGCTGTGACTCCACCTATGATAGGAGCAGAGACATTCACCGGCGTAAGTCCCAAAACAATTGAATTTTGCAGTAATAACCCTAAGAAAAAGAGGACAGGTGACGTTTTTAAAATGCTCTTAATGCTTGGTTCTTTGTCAATTCATTCTCATTCAGGTACAAAGTATTCTCAAATTAAAGTTTGCCTGAAGTGCGACGTGCACACTGAAGCCTATCTCAATACACATTCAATTTACCATTTAACATATCCTGTTAGGACGGGAAGAAACACCCAACATTTCATTTTTTATCTATTTCATACATTTAAATTGGAAAGACTGACCTTCTGGTCCTGATGCTAATATTCCCCTCCTCCCACCTCCTTTCTCTCACTCTTTTTACACTTTCTTTTTCCCCCAATCACTCTTTCTGCCGCTCTCTCTAGCCCCCTCTCTGTTACACTTTCAAAAATGAAGGGTGTTCATAACTAATGATTGGCTTATGAGACAGCATGTCATTGTGAACAAACTAAAGAGGTGCTTTTGTTTGTTCTTCCATGCATGCAGTCAGTCAAAAAGGGGGCCATTTTCCTCTTTTGTGTCCATATCTTGGGGGTGATATTGCTTTTATACTTGTTATCATTTACATGTACATAAACAAGTATAAATAAGCATCACAGCAACTATAGATACATGTCCTTTGATTCGTCTGGCAACACTGTTGCTGAAACTTGATCACAGTAAATAAATAATTTCAATGGAAATGTTGAAGAGATTGGTATTATTGTTACTGTACACAAAAACTCCACAGCTAATGAGATTACAGATATCGTTTACCTTTTGAAACAAGAGTTTTCATTTTGTATCTTAACTGATACCAAAACCATTTTAACTATCATTGAGTCACTATGTAACATTCCTGCACTAGCCCATAGTCAGTCAGATTAAATTATAAACTGTCTCATTTCAGGGGCAGCGTCATTCAAAGGAAACAGCCTTCGTAGTCTGTGTTGAACACTCTGGTCGAACTGAAATGAGTCCTTCTGGTCTTCTAATTTGACCTATTATTTTAAAGAGAATTTAGAGTTTCAAATCCCCTTTTGTTTTTTTGAATTTGCATTTGAAGCTTTAGACTGAGTTGAAACCAATTGCTTACATTTAAAAGTGTCATCATTGGCCGCTTTAAAGTCTGCCATTACGTTTGAAATTGTAATGAATCTTGGAAAATGTTGGGGTAAAAAAGGATACATCTGATGCATCATTGTGGCCGAGGAAAAGTAGGACGGGTGTGTCAGCTGTATATGCAGGAGCCTTCAAAATGTAACAGCCTTTGACGTGCCACTGTGACAAAAAATCTGTCTTCAATGCTGCAGCTGCTGAATCTCAATTCAGTGGGTGACAAACGTGTCCTTATTTCACTAGCTTTTGAAGGATCCATCCGGTGTATCCCTTGTGACCCAACATATCCCCAAATTCATTGCGTGCCTTTTTTTCTGTAAACCTTTACTTATAGTAATGGTAAAATGACTTGAGCTTGTAAAGCACTTTTCTGGTCTTAAGACTACTCTAAACACATTTACACTTCATGTCACACCTTCACACTCACAAACTGATGGCAGAGGCGGCTATGTAAAGTGACCATCCGTATTAGCTAATCTCGTTCATAGACATTCATACGCCGCTGATGAAGCAGCGGGAGCAACGTGTTTTGCCAGAGGACACATTGAACATGTGGCTGCAGGAGCTGGGGATTGAACCCCCAACCTTCATGGTTGAGCGACGACCGACTCTACCAACTGAACCACGGCTCACTGTGATAAATTGGCATGCATTATACCATTAAAGACTAAGTATAAACATGAAGAAATAGAGGCACACAATTTAGATAAATAGAGACCAAAAAAACTGTCAGAAGTCTAATAAGAAATCAAGATATGTATAGCTTTTTAAATCACTGACTTGTTTACTTAAACACATATCAGTCTTCATTCAGGAAAATAAAAAACAGCCGTATGGTCTTCATTCATCTCCATTTGTAGATGAATTGTTTAGCGAAAATGATCAGGGTATTTTAAATTAGTTAGTTCCTGTGCAGCTGCTGAGATTGCTTTTGGGGCGGTAAGGGATGTAAGCAGCAGACCAGTTCATCTTATTTCAACTCAGCTTGAGCGGACTTCGCAGGCTTTGAAGGCTGGGTCCCTCGAAGAATTCTACGCCTTACTGAGACACAGCTTTTGACTCTATAAAAAGGTCAACACAACTTCTCCCCGAGAGTGAGGCCAAAAAATGGCCAAAAAATCTCCCCCTGCTGGCTGCAGTATAGGTCATTAGCTTCATCTCCTCAATGTTTAAGGACAACTCAAGGGTCAAACGATACAATTAAAAACATGTCAAATACATTTTTCTCAAACATTGTTTCCATAATTATAGTTCAATCTTATCATGCTGATTTTTGTTCAAGTGTTAATTTTTCATTGAAGTTTAGTTTAATTAATTAATTTGATGCTAAAAAAGGTAATGTCATGATGGACATCTCTTGTGACAAATTCAGCTCCTGCATAAGTAAATACAGGATTAACAAAGTAGAGGAGGAACTGTGAGAGGAAACGTCATTAAAACTAACAAAAGAGTTATTAAAGGTTACTTAACTGTTTGCTTCAAACCTGCGCAAGATTATGTTCTTCTGAGGACACTACGGTCCTTGGGGACCTTTAAAGTTGATCAGTTTGTTAAATGTGTGCAATGGTTAGCAGAAGGGCAGGGTGAATTCTGAAGGGGTGAATTCCTCAGCTCCACCAGCCAGATACCCTCTTCACATGTCCTAACTCCAAATGATGTCACCAAGCCAATATGTTAGCATCCATTGCGAGGTTTTTTTGGCATGATTTTTATACAATGGATGAGATGGATATGCTTGTGCATATGTACATACAGTTAATAGATTGAGATAGGAGTTCATTTTTATTTTCAAAACACTATATCTGTGTTACAGGGGTGTCTGGTCCAGACACAGCAGGGGTTGGTCCAGAGAAGGACCGATCCTGCCTCTTCGTGTTAAACTCCAGCTGCCCCACTGGCTTTAGCCGCCCAACCGCCCAGGTCCTACCTGTCCAAACTGATCCAGCAGCCTCTCTCCCTCCCTCATGCTCCTTCAGCCTCCCACAGTCTCCCTACCACCCACAGGCTAGCTACCCCCAGACACTGCTCTCCCCAGTCTCAAACCCAGCCCGCATCCTGACTTCTCCACGTAAGCCACGGCCTCCTCCACTCTGCGCTGAGGAAAGGACAAAGCCAATGGGCTCTGGTTATCCATCAACCAGTGCCGGATTCAGTAAGGGGCTAAGTGTAGGGATTGGTGTGAGGTTGGAAAACCTGTTCCCTGGGCTCAAAATGGATGGCTCCACCAAACTACAGGACTCATTGGTTTGTTGTGAAATGGCAGGAGGTGCAATGGGTCTAATGGTAGAAACCAGTTCTGCTCTGACCTCTACCTCCAACAGCCTGCACCATGTCTCCCATCCCCCGCTGCACTTTCACCTTTCCTCCTCTTCATCTCCCTCGTTGTCTGGATATTACTCCTCCCCACCTACTTCATCTGCCTCCTGCTCCTTCTCTTCTTTCTTATCCTCCTCATGTCCTTCCACAAAGACTGGCTCACTCTCTGGTACTGGTAATGGTGGAGGCTTTATTCCCATTGCAGCGGCAAGCAGTGTTCCCATTGATGCAGTGCCTTACTACCTACCACAGCCTACCTCTAGTCCCTCCTCTTCCTCCTGCTCTGGTTCTTCATTGGATCAAAGTTCAGGTCACAACCTGTCTCTGTGTGTCTGCAGCTCCTGTGGTTGCCGGGGTAACTGTGGTGCCTACGGTATGTTGCCTGGATACACAGCGGCTGGCTACCTGCAGTCGTTCTCAGCCTGCCCCTCCCTCTTTACTCTTGGCCCTCTTTTCCATTTCAGTCCCTTGGTCAACTCGTCAAGTGCTTGCGGCACTGGAGCTACTTCTTTCTCCTACCCCATGAAAATGCCGCCTCCCCTCTATCACAACAGTCCTATTTCACATGAGCAGCAGCAGGGCTTTGCCTTCTACCATTCCCAAAGTGTGGGAAATGGAAGCCAGAAACAGCCAGCAGTGGGCCTGTCTTGTTATAACTGCGGTGCCAACGGACATAGAGCAGAGGAGTGCAAACAGCCCCCCATGGGATCAGCACAGCAAGGTGAGTGAAAGATTGTAAAATCGACAGAATTTTTTTCAACTCTGTAGTTTTTGGGGCCTTTATTTCAACAAGAATAATTTCAAGACTGCGCCATTTAAAACAGATTTTACAAACTTTAGATCCAATTTTCATCAAAGACATGTCATTCAACTTTTCAAGGGCAATGTAGCAGTATTTCAGCTAGAATTAAACATGCTCCTGTGGACAGCTTATAACAAAAAGTTCAAGATAACAGTTTTTATTGGCAAATGTATTATTGTTAATAATTATACTTTTATTGAAATTGTATTTTATTATAAATTCTGCACACTGAAGACTTGACATTTAAAGAGAATTAGAAAAAAATAGATACAATAAAAAGTTATGTTTTTTTAAAAAACATTAATGTTATTTCTATGTTGTAAAAGATGTTTTATCCTTTAAAGACTTTATATGCAATATTCTGAATATCAATACCCAATATATACGCTATGTGAATATATTGTGGAATAATGACTTCCTAAAAAGAGAGTCGAACTATGTCAGGTTTATTGTTCTGAGCACTGTGTTCACACTGACACTGCTCTTCCTTCAGTTTGCTTGTGTCACTCAGTCTCCAACATGATTCAAACATGTTTCCGTATTTATGACAAATTTCAGATATAAGTGAATAAAGTTATTATGCAGTCAGTGGTCTTCTTCAATATGTTCATACCAATGCTATGTGGGGGGGGGGGGGGGGATCGGTAAAACGGTACTGGGCAACTGTGCCTAGTGTGAGTGCACCCTCAGCTGATGTTTTACTCTTACTTTTCTTTACAATAGTCAAACATGTCATTCTTACACATTTCTCCAAGAAACATTGACTGCAGAGTTTTACTCCCACCGTCTTCACTTCTTCTTTGAGATAAATATCCTATACTTAAAATTGATTGCAGAATCTTCTTCTCTGATGTTTATCAGCACTTGCCTGTTGCTTCTCTGTCTCATAGAAACTTGTTGGTGTAACAGGAAGGGAGGGGCATGGGGAGTTGTGGAGGCAGGATGGGGGGGAGGGACCTGATGGATTAAGAAGGGGTAATCAAAGAGAGCATTTGGTCTGAGAATCTATTCTGAAAGTCGCTTAGTAAGCCTTTGAAACTTCAAATAGCTTCTTTTTTTTTTTTTTAAAGAGGACAACTTTATGAATTTGTACTACTGTTCGTGTACTTCAAGCTTTAACTCAGTGATTGCATTTCTCTGTTATGTTTCACAGGAACTTATCGACTGAATTACTCTCCTCACTCTGACAGTAAGGACTCAGGGGACTAAGGAGAAACACCAGCAGATCTGACCTGAATGACTCCTGATATAACTGTACATCATGTTCCTGCTGAAGCGAACATGCAGCAGCCACATGATACAAAAGAGATGAACAGCAGCACACTGCTTCTACTACAGTTACAGGTACTACAGGAAGACGACAAAGTGAGGAGGTAAAAAAAGAGGCGGCTTAAACTGTGTTTTTCATTAAATTAGTTTTCATCCTCTTTAGATCTCCTAATTTACAAAATTCAAAAGGATGGATGGATGTGTTATCTCTGCACTGCTTCATGTAAGATAGCTTTGCCTTTCCCTCAGAAGAAATATATGTTACCTATGTTACCTTGTGACCAGAAAATATCAGAATCTGCTTCCCAGCTAAATAATTGGGCTATAGATAAAGGCAAATTACTTCAAATTACTTTGGCTTGAAGGATGGGGCCTGGGATCACTGCTGGGTTTTCAGAGTTAATAGGGATGGATATGCAGGACCACACATGACCTATAAAGTTCCTGTGGCTATTGTGTTATGTTGATTCTAAATAGAGGTAGTTTTCTAGGGTTCCGAGTCATTTTGCACTTTTCCAATATAGAAACCCCAAAACTGACCTCAGAGAGAGCAAAGTGACCTCTTGTAGGAAATATTGTTCATTACGTAACATACAGCTTAATTAGTTCCAATGGGAATTTTGGTGCCAACATTACAATACAAAATAAGAGTAACACAAAAGAGCATCAAATACATGAAAAGCAAAACACTAAATATAAACAGTGGATGAGGGTTACAGAAACTGTGCCTAATAAGGGATGAATAGAAATATGATAAATTAAGTAACGACGGAAGCTAAGTACAACAGTAATGGCATGATTGATAGTAGTATTAGCAGACCCAGGCACCAAACAGTGCAGACAGGTCAGTGATAGCTAGAACATAACCTGGGTAACGATATTCTATATTTATGGTAATTGTATATGATTATAAAGACACGTGATGTTGCACATGAGAGTCAGTGTTGAGAGAGGAATATTGCACATAACAATGAACAAAATAAAGCCCAAAGTGGAAAAGTAATATTGCACACAAAAGGAAATGTAATATTGTACATAAATATGAGTCGTCTTTGTCCATGATAATGAACATAATACAGTCCAGTAATGAAAGTTTGTGTTGCACATTTTATGAACAGTGCAGGACAGGATCTATACATTATATTGTAAAATGTTTCAAATCTTCTCCTGCTGTTCAGAATGACTGTGGAGCACACGCCAGAGTTTCTGGGGTCATTCAGGCTGGATTGCCTTTTCCAGAGTGCCATAACGCCAAATGATGTTTCATTCATCATGTTGGTGTAAGTGAATATATTTTTAGCGGCTGGACAATAATTGGAAAACTTTTTCTTTCTCCAGCGTAGAAGAAATATAACGTACTCTTTTTTTTTAATTGAAGCAAATTAATAATATTTTTTACCTTCAATAACAACATCTTCATTTTGTTCTTATTTGATTGTAACTTATCTTTTATACACGTCATGCTCCAAACACAGGTTCTTAAGCTTTGTCACTTGGATTGAGGGGCTACACTCAGAAGAATGTACAGGCTTTATGAAAAATACATTTCAGGGCGACGTGAGTTGAAACGAGTTTAACTAAATTGGATAATGTGCATCATATTCAAGTTTATTTCTGTGGATTAGTTGCTGGGCAGGACCCAGAGTTTTACAGACACAAAGACAGCTGGTCTTTTAGATGAAACTATCTGTGCTCCTGGAGGGCTCAGCATAGTTATGTTTATTTAAGATATTCAATGTGGAACAATCGGTAAGGAGAACAACTTCTGAATTAGAAAAATTGTCAAAATGTGCTTTTATAGTGTTTTGCTAAAGAATGTTTAATATAACCAGTATCAAACAGCACACCTTTGTTTTTCAGCTAATTGTTCATTGAACTTTTTCTAACAGTCTTGATGAACATGGCCGTATAAAAACCATTTGTTCAAAAGTTGCGCAGCAGAAAATTATGACACCATGTATCATACCAAAAAATGCCTTATTTTGATTTATTTACGTTTGTCATATAGTTCATCTTGTGTAGGGTTTTTGAAACTGTCAAGTTTAACTGTCTCTTAAAAAGCAAGGATATCCTGAATTTGTAGGAGTCAGAATCAAAACCAGGTTAAACAAATACTCAAGCATGCATGTTGCTTCATCTTTAATAAAATGTGCTTTTGGATGTTTCCGTGCAAAACTCTGAATGGTTTCTTTTTTGTTCACTTCTTGCTCAGTTTTATACTGCATACGGTGTTGAAAAATGTGTTTTATCTCAACTTTGACAGATAAACACCTTTGGGTAATAAAATATTTTTTGATTCTTTTAACACATTGTGTGTATTATTTACTATCATGTTAAAGCTGTCTATGGTCTCAAGATATAATGTGTGCATTTAATAATTTGGTTTCAGTGAAGGAGCCGTTCTTCTTGTTCCAGTAATTGGCTTAATTGAATGTGCTATACAGATCTGTGGTAATCATTCAGTAGTGAAAGAAAGAAAGAAACAATCATGATGGCAGCCTTTTAACAAGGACTGAACCTGTCCTCTAAGATGCAACAATGTGCTCAGTCCAGCTCATTACGTGACATCCCACAACTCACAGTTAGGAAAAACTGCGGACAGAATTCAAAGAAATTGGGCTTAGGGAAGTTTTTTCACAAGTTCCTCCGTCATGAGTAAACCTGGTTTACATACATTCTCCTGCATGTTGGAAAGTTGATTAAGGTTATCTGACAAGGGAAAATTAACTTCCATCACTTTTAAGAGAGATTTACTGTACTGTAAAACAACGGAGAAAAACTAAAACACATCATTTCACTGCTACCATTAAGAATATTTGTTATCAGCAATATCAACACATTATATATTATTATTAGGGCTGTCAGCGTTATGTGTTTAATCACAATTAATTAAGGTATCAAAGAAATGCATTAACATTTCACTGTAAATATGTGCATTAAGATTGTTGTTTTTTAAATTGCATGCTCTTTTGTCCCTTTAGGTGCACTGTAGGTAAGCTTCCTTTAGTTGGAAAAGGTCACTAGTTGCATTTTTCAATAAATGAATAAAAAACTCCTATAAGGCTCAGGTTACGAGTCAAAATGAATATCCACCTTGTCACGTCAAACATCTCAATTTATTACTTTCCTCTTTAGCTTATGTCATTATGTTCTCGGTCTGTAACAAGTTCCTTTTTACATAGTTTAAAGTAAGTGTCATAATGTTTAATTTCAAACATACAATTAAAAATGTGATTGTGTTTTTCAGCAATAAATCGAGATTAAAATATGTATTGTTTGATAATTATCTTTTACATATTAATCTCATGGTTAGTCTAGATTTTTCTTCAGTTAAAATGTTCTCAAAAGAAGAATCCCCGCCGTTAATGTCTAATGAAAGTAATAATGTGAAGATTTGGCCTTAAACACTAATGTGAGAGTGAGGGGAAAGAGGGAACTTTTGTGGAATCTCCCACCAGCTGAGCAAAATGTAAGTGATCGAAAACTGTGTGTGTTCTTACTTTTGAAGGTCAGCATCAAGTAGATATAATAAACAGTACAATGAAGGAAATCTATAGATTTCACTGTATACAGTGAAAGTACAGTGAGTTGTCGTGTTATGAGTGATTATGGACTGGGAATAAAAACGGCTTTCCATTCTCTGATAATGCATGTGGAGTGAGTAAAGGTTTGATACAGTTATTATGTACTGGGGGTGTTATTTGATAAGGGAACCGCAGACACTCTGCTATAGATTTGTGTTATGGTAGCATTTTATTGTGACAAAGTAGCACATCTCAACAGAACAACAGAACAACAGAACAGCAAAAATACGCAATAAGCCAGGTTACTCCAGATCTGGACCCCTCATCAGACGGAGGAGCTTCTCCATCTTGGCCACTTCCACTTCTGGACCTTTAGGCTGCACCTGGCCCTTCTTCATCTACCCACACACACACACACACACACACACACACACACACACACACACACACACACACACACACACACACACACACACACACACACACACACACACACACACACACACACACACACACACACACACACACACACACACACACACACACACACAGATAGTCAGAAAACCACATGCTAAACTGAACAACAGTAGTAATAGTAAGTAAGGTCATTATTAGCCGAGGGTTATATTACTCTCGTGAACATTTCTGGTTGCCATATTTTAAAATCTACTTTGATGTCATAAAGCTCCTTCCTAAACGTCCCCAGTGACATCAGTACATTTACAGAGCACTTCCAAATGTTGTGGTATGTTTTAATTACCAGCAAATTATCCTGCTGCAGGAGTTGATTGTACTTCTGTTAGCTCATTTACATGTATGACAGGCTTTTATCAAACTGAATTTGAAGCCTGATACAATTTTTTTTAGAATTTAACTTCGCTCATTTGATTTGTACTATCGTTAACAGGAAATCACATGTTTTCCTGTTCGGAAATTTGAGTGGTTACATACATCACAGCTTCAACATGCGACTGTTACAAACTTCATAATGATATTACTGAAGAGTTACTGTACCAATGCAATGTGGACTTTCATTCAGGAACACAGAGATACATCCTATTTACGTGTCTTGTGTCTGCAGAGAGGCAGGTTGCTCATGATGATACGCATTGTTAAGTTTAATGGTTCATTGATAAAGACCAGAAAGTTCCAGGTTGGAAAAAAGTAGTGAGTTGGTGAACTTAAACTTAAGAAGACCTCTCAGGGGATGCATCAAGACATTTACAGTGTTCTTAAAATCTTTGTCACATGTATGTTGGAGCAGTCAAAGCACAGTTGTAACCAACAATAATGACTGTGAATGAATGCGGCTTATTATTTCAGTGCATGAAATAGTGAGCCAGCATTCACAATCTGAAGACCCTGAAGCTAAACTGACAGCTGTCATTTGTGTTATTAGAATAAACTGTGTTTTTGATGACCTCACATGGCATCAAGGAAAGAAAAGCTACACTCTTATCTGTTTTAAGTTGATCATGTCTAACATGGGAGAAGAAAAATCCCTGTGCGTTCACTGTGTTGCTACCAGGCGCAACAATGCGATTTATAATGCAGAACAACACGTTACAAATAAATACATGCAGAAAGTCATACGACTCTACTAATTAGACTTTGTCTCGTTTACTTGCACCATTGTGAAGAACACAAAGGGAAACTGGAGAGGCTGAGAAGGCTGATAGTAAATGAGCACAGATTAAAGTGTTGTGACTCAGTGTGCCATTTGGTTTCCTCCAGTGTTCAGCTGGACCGCCGTGAATACTCTGCAGCTCATTAACCAGTGTCATCAGTGGCAACAGAGTCTTCAGTGACTCATCAATTGTGAATGGACTTAAGTGGATTTTGAATCACTGTTCAGCTACAGTACAACCTTCTTTGAGTATATAGGACATATTTTTCTAGATTGTTCCCTGTTTGACAGCAGGAAGAGCAAACACATATGGCACCCTTAAAACCAGAGTGGCAGTAGTTTCTGTTAAATCCTAATTTTCAGGTTGATTTTCAGTGAAAACTTTCAAATAATTGCAATTTATCTTCTGCTTTTAAGTAATATGTCTCCAACATGCTTATTCAATTACCAAGAACACTCGACTTCCCTCAGGTTATTTGTTATCTGGCCAACATGATAATGAGTTGCTTGGAAGGGGGCATTGTTCCTTGGTAACATTAGCTTGAGGTCAGCACTCTGCAAAGAATGAATCATCTGATCTGTTTCAGTTGACATGGCAAAAGTGGCAGTAATGAATAAAACTAGAGGGCGGACATGCATCAAGATTATTTACAGATAAGATGTGTATAAGGTGAGAGAACACAAAAGGCCATTCAAGGGCAGCGTAAACTAACATCACCAATGTGCTTTACATTATATAAAGACTCGATACCTCATTTGTAAAGCAGTCAACAGTATGTGGCAATAAAGTCGATTTACAGAGACATAAAAGCTAGAGAAAAAAACATGGAGTGGATAAACAGCTACGTTTGGAAAGGCGTTTTCATCTTATTCTTAAAGACAGACTTTAAATAGGTGTAGTGAAAGAGTAAGCCCAAGTTATTAGAAGTGAAAGTGCAACTGGGGCAATTCAGAATCACAATCACAATCGTTTTTATTTCCAAGTATATTTACACATACAAGGTATTTGTCTTGGTGTATTGGTGAAAAAAACAGTTAACAAGGGAAATAAAGTGAAATAGCAAGAACTTGAATAAAATGAAATATAAGAAGTAATTACAAATATATATATATATATATATATAATAGAGTATGATTCAGTGAGACTCTTACCTTCTGTTTCTGGCGGAGGTTAGGGGAGAGTTTGAAGCTGGCGACGTCGCCTCGGATATCGCCCACAATGATGATAGGATGGGTGGGATTAAACTCAATGTGAGTCAGCCTATGTTTGGCCATCACCGCCTGCTGGCAGAGGGGCTCATCCTTGTTGATGTTGAGGTCAAAAATATGGACCTGAAGAAAAGTGAGCATGAAGAAAAGAATGAAGCTTTTGATTTATGTGTTTGTTTTTGTCACTGCTGACCATTTTTTGGAACTGACATTTTAGAAGTTTGGCATTAGGGTTTAGAGAGAAAAATGTATCTTGTCGACGACCCCCACATTTAGGCTGACGGATGTAATATCGTGCCTCCTGTGTGATAAAGTCAATCTGTTGTAAGAAGCTGCCTTTTCATACCTGGTACTGTGTTGTCTTTCATGTTTTTTTTTCTTGCGTTCAACATCAGCCATATGCATTACCAATGATTAATTACAACATGTAACATTTAAACAGTTTTTCTTTTAATGTTGTGATTACCACATTTCATCTGTTCCATATCTAATCAACATTTGGTTGTGAAAGGATTTGCATAATTATGGATATACTACAGTATGTTTTGTTCCAGTGGTGACTAAATCCTGCTTTTGGAGAGGACAGAACACACACAATAACATGAGGTGTCTCTCAAATTGCTCATTTCCTCTTTGTCACTCTGACTAAACTTCCCTTGGCACACTGGACAGGAAATGTGTCAGACATAACACTTTGGATTTTTATAGCATGGTGCGGCGTCAAACAGATTGGGACAGCTTGAAGTCATTCTAAGAAAATATGTGGACATAAGCAACGTGGCATCCTCTGTAATTACTTTGGGCTGCAATCAATAACCACTGGCAGGGCAGGAAGCTGGCCAACGTTGTTAGAAGAAAGCGTGTTTGAACAAACTCAAATGCCAATGGCACTTGTTCACTTATCTCTAGCTTTTCCCTATGGGTCTAGTCAGATTAACCTACAACTATATTATGAGGATAATAATGGCGTTGGTGATGGGTGGTACACAGTGCAGATGTTTGCAATGTTAAATGATCTGTTAGGTAAGAGTCATCTCATGTTAGGTACAATGCAGATATATGGTGGTGAGAACAGTAAAAAAAAAAAAAGATCCAGTAGGTTTGCATAAAGGTCAGAGAAAATCAACCGACATCACTAAAAAGCCACGAAAATGACTTGATATTATATTTTGACACAGCTCCATATGAACATGTTCCCTCTTGGTTTGAAAAAAATGACATTCACATTCAACTAATATTGTCTAATGCAACAGCCTACAAGTCCTGCAATGAATCCCATCTTCACAGAGATTGTAATATTCCGTTTTTGTTGAGACTGTGTTGGATTTTCTTTTGACTTTTTGACATTGATTCAGCTTTACACTTACTTGGCTGTGATGCTATTTTGGCTAGTATTTTTGTGTCCATTACAACAGCTACATTACCAGCATCTACATTCTTTATCACATGAGAAAAAGTACTTAATCTGCTTTCTTCAACTATAACTGTTGGAACATTTTGACTGAATCTCGCAAAAAAAAGAGACTGTAGATTGAAGCAATGTATTTTGAAGGCCAGAAAGGGCAAAACTCCTTAGTGAAGCTGTGGGCTGTAAAACACAAGTTAATAAGGACACTTACTGTTCCATCTGTGGTGACAGCAGCAAATACAGTGGAGGAGTATGGAGCCCAGGCTACATCACCAACAGCTGCTTTCAGGTCAAAGGTGAAAATTGGAGTGCTAAAAACAGAACACACACATCTAAGATTGGACAGGGAGTTTGAAATTTATAATAATCTTGCATGAAAGTCAACTGCAAATCATCAGCTTATGTTTAATTTAGAGTCAGAGATCATCAGCAAAACTAAGAATAATACAGTGACTGATACAATCTTTACACTGCCATCTAAGGTTATCTGTTACATTCTGCCCAGGCACAATGCATCACCAGAGCCTGGCAGAGAAAACAGGTGGAGATAAAACAGAAGGCTCTTGGCCACTGTTTCCTCACATTATTAACTTTTGAAACCCCACCGGAAGCAAAGTGAAGAAAAGAAATATGAAACCAGACACTTACAGGTCTTCTTTGAATAACAATACTCAAAGGATTGAGTGTGTGTGTGTGTGTGTGTGTGTGTGTGTGTGTGTGTGTGTGTGTGTGTGTGTGTGTGTGTGCGCGTGTGCAAGAGACAGAGAGACAGGGTAAGCAAAGGTTTATTTTTCAGTAGGTTGAAGTTTGCATTGAAGGAAAAATCTACATACATACAAGGAAGCACTTTGCACCAGAATTGATATTTTATGAATATTGGTTATTCAATGTGTTCACATGTACAACAACCTGCCATATATTTATTATGATACAAAAGACTGATACACATCTTATTTTCATGTACTATATATTCTAAACATAGGTTTGAGTTAGCATAAGTATATCACAGTAGTAACTACTTTATGAAAAAACTGGCCTTCACAAGTAGCATGAACTTAATAAACAAACCAGTATGTACAATCAACCACACCAAACAACCTTCATTATTCTGTGCCACATGTTTCTCAACTGTGTAGTGATGTGTTGTTCGTGAACGAATCATCTGGGTGAACGAACCGAACTGAATCACTGAAAAGAGTCGTTCATTTCTCAACTTCAGTTGCGCTCTCCTCTCTCCTCTCTCCCGTCTCGTCTCTCTCTCTAGACCGTAAGAGTCGCTCAAAGCCCGCCCTCCCTCTCCTTTCATGTCAGTGATACGTACTGACTGAACCAACAGGACGGAGTCGGTCGGGAGCTCTGTGTCTCTAAAGCCCGCCCCTACCTCTCCCTCTTATGTCTCCAAAATTAAGAAAGTAGCAAATATATTATTTAACATTCAGGTGTGTTTTTTATAGCTGCTGTCAGTTTGCAAACAGCTTTTATATCCAACTCAATTTCACTCAGCTGACTGTTTTAACATCTACTAACGATCGTGTTTCAGTCAGTACAGTGTGTGTGTGTGTGTGTGTGTGTGTGTGTGTGTGTGTGTGTGTGTGTGTGTGTGTGTGTGTGTGACTGAGGCTGGGTGACTCGCAGTCTTGCTCGTTCGCGTTCAGTCAGTGATTCGTTCACTGAACGTACTGAGAGGGAGAGAGAGACTCAGAGCTCTCGTTCAGTACGTTCAGTGAATGAATGACTGACTGAGAGGGAGAGAGAGACTCATAAAGTAACCTAAGCCCATTATTTTTGTTTAAAGCAGCGGGGGGGCAATCGTGCTTGGGTACAGCACGGTACGGATGACCAGTGAGACCGCGTCCTGACTGATGCTCAGTGAGTTATTCGTTCACTAAACGGGAGCTCCGAGACGCTCTCTTCCTCTCAGTCGGTCAGTCAGTGAGTGATTCGTTCACTGAACGTACTGAACATAACGGTCGTGAAAATATATGTGATTGTTTTAGCAGCTTTCAGTTTGCAAACTGTAGCTTTATCCAACTAAATTCTCAGCTCATTGGCTTATTATTCAGCACCGGCTGTTCTCAGTACAATCGCGAGCAGAACTAAACATTCGGCCGTGTTTCAGCTTATTAAATTCTGATTCACAGGCAGAGCCGCTGAGAAGTACTGAACGATTCAGTGAACGAATCTTTTGAACGAATCACTTTACTGAACTGATTCTACTGATTCAGTACACTGAAAAGAACTGCTTTTCCCATCACTGCAACTGTGCTTCCACATTGTTGTGCCTTTGTGAGAAATAACATGCCCTCTGGTGGACATTCAAATGTCAGAAATCAGGCACAATAAATCTGGCCCAGAGTCTTTCAAGAGAGAGTGTTTTACAGCAGAGCGACACAGAACATACTGTACAGTCGGAGCCTTTAGGATTCACAAATCACGTGCGACTCTTTCACAGAGACCGAGGAAACTTTTGTTGAGCCGACCCTGATTAAGTCTCTTCCATCACTACAAGCTCCTCAACTCAATGAGAACTGTTTATAATATTGAATTTTGCAGTCGTGTGTCGTGTAAAGCTCTCACTAACTTCTCACAGTCTGGTAAAGTTTGTGGAAGTTTTCTTGTCAAACTCTTCGGGAAACATTATGTCTGGTATGTAGGGGATATAATTGATCATTCTTGTCTCATAATGGGTGGATGATTACTATCCTTATTCAGTCAAACTGCCTTTGCTGACAAGAAGTGGGACGCACTGTCGGATAGGAAAATGATGTTGGGTCCATAATGATTATAGGAAGACAATAATGACTAAGGACCAAATTGAATATTACGAGAGAATACGGGAATGATTATTATCTAGAGCCTTCATGTATATATTCACCTGAACACAGACCAAAGCAAAGTTTCCTACAATAAATAACATAAATACAGTCAAATTAGTTAGGCTATTCTGTAACTCCTCCTAATCATAGCCTTCCTCATTTACCCAGTACTGTAGAGCTTCACTGGGACTCTTTAAGACAGCATGTATAGCTTTTCTACAGAGTTGTCACTCTCTTCTTCAAGCTCGTCGACCGGTTTGGATGTCTACTACAGCAACAAGTACATTGGAGACGCCCCTCAATAATAAGATCAACATGCTACCTTAAGCCGCAAAATGTTCCTACATTTCTGTCATGGATTTGCTGTACATTATGTGTATCTTGATTTATAAAATGAAAATCATTTTCAGCTGAAAAACTACACAGTGCTGGAAATGACATCTGATGATAATGGAAAAGAGAACTACTGTAAATAGTGTAAATGACTACAGTAACTACTAAAAAGTGTACAATCTTTCATAGTTGTAGTACCATATACAGCTTTGTCGCTGATGACTTATGACAGATTCTGATGAACTGGTTCTTTTTGTGATTCCTGTATTTATCTTCATTGTTGTTAAGTTATTAAATTAAAAACATCTGGAATCCTACATACTAACTACATACATACATACATACATCCTACTAACTACATAAAAACAGTAAGATAAGAAACTGTAATTTAACACCCATGTCTGAAACCCTGTAATTGTGCTGCTGCCTGTCTTGGCCAGGACGCTCTTGTAAAATAAATTTTTAATCTCAATGAGACTTTTTCCTTGTTAAATAAAGGTTAAATAACATAAAATAAAATATACAGTGTGTAGAGTTTCACCTTTAGTATTCACCCATTCACTCTCTAAATTTGTCTTACTTGATGGTGTGATCCCAGATCTTGACTGTCCAGTCTGAACTGCAGGAGATGAAAACGTTTGGGTGGAAGTAGTTCCATTTGACAGTGTCCACTGGCATGTCGTGGGCAGCGTATGTCTCCAGGTACTGTCTTGAGTAAGTCTTGCACTAGGAAAGAAAAGACAGCGTCTTGATTTGGAACAAAATAATGGTATACACAAAGGATTTATTTATTATTATTTAGTATCAAATACTCAGTTAGTGAAAAAACAGTGATTGATGCACCTGTAACTTTACCCACTACATTGAAGAAGTTTGATATCTCTACTAAGAACACAGGATCATTTCTGTGTGCTGTTTATTTTCTCATAAATTAAATTGCATAATGCACATTTTTGATATATGCAAGTTATATAATAAACATTTGAATTACTAATATTCATATTTGAAAAACTCAATTTCTGTCAAGTTGCCAATTTTTCTTTACCCAAACAGATAACAGCCCAGTTGACTCAGCTTAATCAGATCTAGACACAGTAATCTCAAATGTTATTGTTGGTGGTCACTATGCCCTGTCTTCCAAGGCGTCATTAACAATACTTTTACACTATCTCAACAAGCTGAGCAGAAGTCTTCATGACCAGTAAACAGATCATATATGGAACCTATAAGACATGACTTGAGTTGAATTTCTAACGTGCACTTTGACATCTAAAGCTGCTGGAAAAGTCTTTCTGAGCTGTTGCTGACTAAAGAAAGCTAAACGTCAATATGGCTGAAAGTATTATGCCCAAAAGAGTACTGTTATCCCCTATGGTTCACTGTTGAATTACCACATACATTTCCAGTTTGCCTGCAACTGACAGTAAGTGGTTTAAAAAGCACCAATACGCCAGCAGAAGTATATTGAAGGGATAAGTTAAGTGGACAATCCAGGATAAAACATCTAGCTGGCTTGTGGGGACAGCTGTTGCACTCTTAAGCACTGACAGTTTGATGGTTGACCTGCAGCTATAAGGTGAAGATTACTCATCCCTTCTCTCCCGGGGCTTCTGTGGCCCTTGACCTTGAGGTGGCAGGCAGAATGAATTTCATCCCACGTTGGCCCTCACTTATCAAACGTACGTATGGCAGAAAAATGGGTGTACGATCATTTCCACGCAAAGTTCAGCACTTATCAATTTGGACATAAGCGGAGGGTACGCTCAAATCTCACACCAGGTCTCAGTTCGTGTACGCACGTTTTCAACTCAGTGTAGACTTACAGTGCAGCGAATCTGTCTGTGTCGGAGAATAATTACATCTGTCCAGTCCGTCTTAACAGTGCTTGTTAAGACGGATAGATAGAGGTTCACAGATTTACTGTCAGATAAGATATCTCAAATGTATTTTATATTACGCTTCACCTCAAATGATCTCTGTAGGCTATATTGCTTTTTAAATAATGTTGAGGTCAGGTGAATTCTTTAGTTGTGTGTTTTATTTGATGAACTTTTGTTTGTTTAATCGATTTACTTTAAAGGTTAAAGATAAGAGAGGCTGCTTTCAGTAAATACATGTTAAACGTTCAGAGCACAGGAATATCACTGCAGAAAATACTGAGACAAATTAAAACAGAAAAACTAAAAACAGTTACATTAAAAGGACAGAAAAACTTCCAGAGGATACTAAATACAACTTTTAGCCTCTGAAATATGAAATATTTAGGAATTCAGAACACCAACATTAGATCATAACTAATCGGTATGTCCAGAGATTAAAATAATAAATACGCTGATGTGCCACATGCGTAATTGCGCACAGCAGACGCACATAGGCCAGAGACTACATGTGACATAATAACGAATAAAGAATTCTGGGGGCTGTAAGACCTTCTTTTATGTAAGTGTTAAATTCTTATGTTTGGAAAGTAGGCTAATCGGATGAGAAGTGCACATTGCACAGCGTTTGATCAAACACTTTATTCATGTGTTGCAGGACGTTTCAGGTTTCTCTTCTCTTTTAAAGTCTCATAAATGGCGAGCTGCCAGTGCAGCTGACGTTATCCGACACAGATGCAGGTTCGCCTATACCACTTGTGCCTGATATTGAGGCTGAACTGATCGCTCCACGATCTGGGATAATTTCAGGTGGGGTCCGGCTGGCGTCCTCAGGTCCGCACCGGGAGCTGCTTCTTTCAAGACCCGCAACACTAGAATACATTATAGCGATCGTGCGTGATATTTAAATGACGATCGTTTCCAGCCGCCACACTTATCAACACCCGGTCTTGCGTACGCTGTGATCAGCCAGACATGCACGTTTCATAGGTCCCACGTGGACCCTGTCGTACGAAGATTTCTACACCCAAATCTGCGCTGGTTTCTACACCAGATTGATAAATTAGGGCCCCTGTGCCTACCCATATATCTGTAAGGTGATTTTTCAAAAGTGTTTGTGTTGCTTTTCAGACAGCACGTACAAATATTTTCTGCAACCATTAAATAAAGTAGAAAATCAGTCTGCTGCTTCCCTGATGGCCTTATACCTTTAATCATGTTGTCGGGCTCAAAGCCACTATGATGTAATCAAAATCGTTTCAAAAGTTGTTTTAAGGTAAAAAGTTATTTGGACACAGACTTCAGGTGGAGCAACACAGGCCACACTAACTATAAGTTTAAAATAGATGTTGGTCTTAGTTCTATTGGGGTTTGTTCTTTGGGTCAAAAGCTAATAACGCTAAAAATATTATGGAAAAATAATGTAATCCCTGTCAGGGTTTGACATTCACTACAGAGAGATGGCCGATAGCCACACAAAGTTGCTTATTGGCAACCACAAGTTACATTTGGGTGGACCGCCCCATTGCCCAGTGACTGCCTGTTTTCACCCAAAATAAGTAAATATTACTCTTCAATAAGCCCATATTCTTCGACTGAAAATAAACCACAGAATCCTGGAGAGGTGTCCAGTTCCCGCACCTGAGCTCTACCAAGGTGCCCGTGAGCAAGGCATCGAATCCAAACTGCTCGGGCCTCTTTCATATTCAGCCCCCTCGCTCTGACATCTCTCCATTAGTGCATGTCCACAGGATCCTGTTTGTGCATGTGTGTGTACTTCAGCCTATTTATGTGTAGCATGTCTCAACAACATAATGTAAAATCTAATTTATCCTCGAAGGATTAATATATAATATCTTCTTCTTAGATTAAAATAACTATAATCATGAACTATAATATCTAAAATTGTTATTTCTGTATTGTAGTTTATTATTTTGGGAGACCAAAAAATTCTGCATCCTCTTGCAACAGAATGTATGGACATGTTGGCTCATGGGTTCAGTGGATAAAAATAGTATCTATCCTGCTGGGGCTTCAAATGCACTTTATCATTGCCTTCAAATCATTGTGTGCACCAGTCTAAATGGGTGCTTGACATTGGTGTTTTTATTTGATCTTCCATGCCAATCAGGGAAGAATGATCCTCAACTCCCATAATCTTACTCCCAAACACTGTTACCTCCTTATGACCATTCGAGATAGACGTGCCTCAAGCACTTGGTTTACTCTAATAAAAACAAGCTACTGTGTGTCAGACAGTGAGCTGTTTCAAAACATTCTTGATATTAAATTACTGCTACAATGGGGCACAGCAAACAAATAAGGATTTATTTGTGTCTTTCTGCCTTTGGAAATAAGAGCATTTAAGAAAAAGCATGGAGAAGGGGGGAGGCCAGCCAAAAAGGACCAGCTGTCTGATTCTGATGTGGACAGAGAAAGCCTCTGCTTAAGGAGACCTATTAAACCCTTAATGTCAGCCTGAGGTGCTCCAAGCAGGCCACATGGACAGGCAAAAGCACATGTTGAACACACACTATCAAGCTCAGCAGGATATTTTTGAATGCTTTTTACAGGATAGATATTGGGGGAGACAGTGTTAGGCTAAACGATGATCCTAATGTTGCTTATGTTAAGTATGGAAAGAATGATCATTTAGGGATAAAGTCATTCTCTGCCTTGAACGTTGCAATACTCTAATGTTGGCACTGGCCCTTATTTAAATTGATTTTTACACCATTGTCAACCCAGACTTAAAAAAGAGGATTATAATACACTCAATCATTCAGATACTTACAATTTAATTTTTTCAAAAAGATTTCTGCCATTTTTAAGGACTGTGTTTTAAAAAGTTAAAAACACATCCAGAATTGTAAAGCATTACTATATAGATGATTGTGCTAGAATGAATTGTGTATCATTGATTTGTCTTCTATATCATATTATTGTTAAATAGTAATACTTTGATGTGTTCTGCTTTCCCACTGAATTAGAAATGCCTAAGTCACAGGAACAACATGCTGATGAAAGTGTAGAAATTACCTTGTGCATATTAGAACCCTTTAACATACCTTGTGTATTTTCCCCTGTTCTGTGCCAACGAGGAAGAGATAGTCAATCTGTTTATGGAAATCCATAGATGTTCCACAGGCTAGAAGAGAAGAGAAGGCAATAATAGTATAGCAAAATTATATAGATAGCTTATAAGGAACACAGGAATTTAATTGAATAAATATTAATTATTGAGCTGTGGAAAAGGGGTAGGATTAAATACGTTTTATACTTCTTCCTACTCCTTTTCAGGCATATCAATTGAATATATGTAATTTTCTTTTTCTTTTTCTTTTTTTGCGAAATAATTTGAACATTGTTTTTTGTTTATTGTATTTTTGTGCTTTTCATTTTGTTTTGTATTTTTGATATGTTTGATTTTATTTGATATGTCTGAAATAAATTGAATCAATCAAAACAAAAAGGCTACAAGAGGACAAGAGGTATCAAGCACATACATTATACATATATTGTTACACACTTAATAAAGTGGATTATTTTGCATTAATAAGTGATATTTTATACACTCTGTCAATGCAGTGAGAAAAAGAGGTATTACCTGTGCTTGCCTGCTGTGCGCTTGGCTTGTCCTCAGCATTCAGTGACAGTCTGATAACGTTGGTAAAACGCAGCTCGTGCTGCAAGCATTCAAACACACTTTGTAAAGTCACTGATACAGTATATACACATTCAATTTATAAATGTAAACACAGGCAAACGTCAACAACCATACAAACAATTGCAAATATAAATAGACATACAAACTAGTACATTGCAAACAAATGTGTCTAAAGTCCATCTTGAAAAGTGCATTACATGAGATGCACGTTTGAGTTAAAGTCCTTATGAATTGAAACATACATTTCCCCAGTTTGAATCCAGCATTCCTGTGTTAAATGTTTATTTATCTGCCTAAATTCAATACGGCCATATCTGTGTATTTTAACATCAACATAACTGTATTTTCTCTACTGCAAAACCTTTCAAATTTCTCATGACTCATCCTGCACTACGGGGCGTTTGCTTGAGACCATTCATCAGAGTGTTATGTCCAGCCTTCTATCTTGTGCTTGGTTCTATCCTGTTTCAGTTGGAAATATGTCCTGACACAGTTGGATAAGTGAAAAGTTCCGTTTCATGGGGACTTTAACATAAATAAGAGAAAATTGCCTCTAATACTACAACAGAAGTGTAAACGTTACAGCAGGAATACATGCGTTTAATATGATCTTTGATTACCTTGATGAGTGTCCAGGACACAACTCTGCCATCAGATGACACAGAATAGAAATTGTGGTGATTTTCAATGTCATCATTTTGCCAGCAAACCTGAACAAAGATACAAATGAATAAATCTACCAGGGGAAAAAGGTGAGAAAATATAATTTTGGAAAAAGACACAATAATCTTTGAACTAGACACAATCATGGGACATGTTTCTTATTATTCCAGCACATAATTCTCTTTAAGGTTAGGGAGTCATCAAAGCTTAACATAGCTGAGGTTCATTAGTCTATTTCCAATTCTTATGGCCTGATTTGTGATAGCTTTCAAAGTAGCAAAACTTTCATATAAACTCACAAAACAAGACAAAGTAAAAAGTTCATTGAGAGAGTAAGTAAAACTAGACACACACACCCTGAACGCTCACCACCTCTACCTTGTCCTTTACGCTCACCTGCCAGACAGGGTCTGTGTGCTTGCCAGTCTTAGCTGTGCTCTTATACACTGGCTCTTGTCCCTCCCTTTTCAGGTTATAGACAGCCACACAGCCGTCATAGAAGCCTACTGCCACCAGGTAAGAACGCTGCTCATGGATGTCTAGACACAGGACGCTGGAACTGGTGGGGTAGATGTACTCTGGGAAGGTAGAGTTCTTCAATGAATAGAAGACAAGCATGCCACGCCTCTGTTTGGTGAAGTTGTCTGGTTAGGAGAGGAGATTTCAAAAAAGGCAAAAAAAAAGGTCAAATACAGAGTTTGCTACCCATATATTAACAATCAAACATCAAATTTAATAAGGTCAGAGGAAAACTCAGATATTTCACCAAAAGAGCTTACTGATGAATCCGTTTTATTAATGTACTTACATGATCCCAGTCCCACAGAAAAAAGATCTGGATATTTTTTATTCCTATTGAGGAGAGATGCATCAATCAGCACAGCTTTGAAATACAACTAATGATAGGTAAAGTACAAAGTCAATCTCTTTACCATTAAAACAAAAGATAGTGTGGCAGTCTGTTTCTTCTCTCAGAATAACAATGAACTTTATTCTAATCCATGGGAATGTTGGC
Source organism: Labrus bergylta (assembly GCF_963930695.1). NCBI lineage: Eukaryota > Metazoa > Chordata > Actinopteri > Labriformes > Labridae > Labrus > Labrus bergylta. Next base: position 11,908,584 of record NC_089201.1, on the reverse strand, counting down.
TGAGTTGTTAAACAACCTTACCAGCAGAGGGCAGTGACAGACAGTTTTTTGATTTTGTCATAGTGGAATTCCCACAGAGGGAGAATAGTCCCCTGTTGGCCCCTAAACTCATCAGATGGATCTTCAAAGTATTTGAAATCTGAAAGAACAAAAAAGGAAATGAGGGAGGAAATAAAAGCATTTTTTCCCCCAAAATGAGATTTACATTTAGAACTGTGTCTTGCTATTTTCACTAGCATTTACCTTGTGCTATGTCATCAAATCTATTCTGGTGGAGCATTCGTTCAATGATCTTGGCTGCCTTGCCCAATTTGTTGATGTCATCATACTATACCAGACACATGACAACATTTCATATGGAAAAGTACAGTAACCTTAAAGCAGTTAAGAAGATACGTTTTCTGACAGTTTTTTAACATTTATTTTACTAAAGGAATAACCTTTGTTTGTGTATATGTATTATATGCTGCTTTTGAATAGATTGCTTCTAAACCAAATTTGATTGTATTCATTGCTTGTATGTATGTGTTTTACTTTAAAACTCAAAAATCGACCTTCTCTTTTTGTCTAATCCAAAGATGACACAGAGAAGTTAGTGAGTACTCAATTTGCCTGAGTTTCCGTCAGCATCATCTTCTTCTTGCTTTTGTCACCATCTTCCTTTAACTGGATGGTTTTCTGCTTCTCTTTATTTTTTTCTTGTTTCTGCAGCTCCTCCACATATGCATCATAGATCTCCCACTGCAAAGGGAGTAGAAATGTTATTATTATTATTTCTTCTTTATTTTTTATTATTATTTATTATTTCTTCTTTATTTCGAACGATTAAAAAATAGATGAAAATGAATAAACAAATGGAAAAAAAATAAAATCTGTATACATTTTCTTTTAAAAAAAGCCAATTTCAATATAATACACATTTGACTCGTTCAAAAAGGGATAGGAAGAAGCCTAGGCTTGTCCAGTCCTACCCCCATTCTTCACCATTAACAAATGCAAAATCCAATAAAATAAAATAAACGGACAATACAAAAAAATACTCCAATCTAGCTATTACAGTTAGTCCTTGTGAGTGCATGTGTTCAGTGATACTCAACTGTGTTTGGAAAAAGTCAGAGAAAGCTTATACCTGATTAGCGTTGGCAGAGAAGGTGCAGTGTTGAGGAGGTTCAGTCTGGCAGCTTATTTCCTGCAGGAAAATTAAATTGACATTTCAGCTTTTCTGTTAAAGTTGTTTGATGTAGTATGAGACAAGATGCGTCTTTGGCAGGAGACTATGTATTCTTCTCATTCTTACCGTCATTGGGTTATTGAGGGTCTGGGAAGCCATTTCACTGAAGTTGAACTGGCTTCTAACTTTTGGCTCCTTGTCAGCTTTGGAGGCAGGTGTAACCTGTGGAAAACAAACATGGGGAATTGCTTTAGCTAAAGTCACTTTCTTGTAAGAAAATGTGAATTAACAGGACCCTGCTTGCATCTGTAAGAATTGAATATATATCGTTCAACATAACCAGCATTCTGATTTAAATAAAGAAAACATATATTTACCGGGGTATCTGGTTTCTCCTCATCAGGATGTGCCTCAGTGCTGGCTTTCACAGTCTCTGGAAAATAACAAATATGAAATCATTAATTGACTGATGAGCAGATTGTTTTTCGTGACATTTCCGGACACAGCTGGTTTTTCAGGGCATATGCTGAACGTGACACCTTGTGGCACCATGTATGTACTACAGCAGAGACGAAAACATTGCCTGCTTTGACAACAAACTATTGTGTGCAGTTTTTACTGTAGGGAATAACATGTTAACTTTAAATGCAGTGTTAATGTGACAATTGAAAATGTTTAAGTAACTACCCTTAGGGAGGCCCTCAAGTCTTCGAGCTTCATCCAAGTCTCGATAAACCAGGTTGCCCTCCATCTCAAAGTGAACAGCCATCTGATCCATAACAAGGACAGGCTTGTACGAACATTCCTAGGGATAACAAGGAGACTTATTTGAGGAATTACAGCAGAGATCCCTGTGAGTTTTGGTATATAATTGTCAGGAAAAAATGACAACTAAGATAATCAAGTAGTTAATGGTATGAAACAAACTTTTGGAACAATAAAGCATTAGGACTAGTTTAAAAACTTCATGAAACAGTGTGAGGTGAAGTAATCAGCCTGTATAAAATTTTCTTACCTTGAAGCTGTAGCGGACAATATTTTGGGGAGCATGTGGGTTGTTTGTAGTCAATGTTCTTGTGATTTCCTCCTTCAGCTCCTAAAGATATCAGTAATAAAGCAAAGCACATTACATCACAGTTTGACATTTCAGTCTAATTTAAGAGGTAGTGATGCAAACACTGAGTAAAATATGATAATGAACACTTCAAGTTGGAATAGGGAATTGGGTAACAGTCGAAAAGTCTGTGGCTATTCCCTCAAGACAGCTTTCTTAAAGAGTAACTAAACCCTAAAATGACTTTTTTCAACTATAAACCTCTGTATTTGAGTATTAAGTAGAGTTATGGATCAATTCAAGTCCAAATCTCGACATGTGAGTACATGAGTATATATATATTAGATATATTTTCAATATTTAGTTAATGTCCTTCACAATTAGCTCATTTTACACAAAAATAATTGCAAGTGTTGAAAAAATATTTAATAATAAATCTAAATGTTATATCTATATCTAAATGTTAAATCTATATCTAAATGTTATGTCTAAATCTAAATGTTATATCTATATCTAAATGTTATATCTATATCTAAATGTTAAATCTATATGTAAATGTTAAATCTAAATGTTAAATCTAAATCTATATCTAAATGTGTCGCCAAGTGTAAAGCTAAATATTTAGAAAATATGTAAATCATGTAATTCCACGTCCCGTGAATTAGCCTCAGACCAGCCCACGGCCACGCCCACACCCCTGACCTTGGATCAGTAGGTGAAACCAGGGAAGACCCAAGCATGGCTGCTTCCCTCACAGCAGGAGAATTCGAGCGGGCCAGATTTACTAAGCTCCCAATTAAAGAGTACTAAATTGCGTGTTCACTCCAAAAGTTTGCACGTTTGGTTGGTGGCCGTTTTGCGGGTGATGTACTAAGAAAATTTGCGAGAACGACACCAGGTGCAAACCTTGTGTAGGCGGTACTATTTAAGTAAGGCTTTTGCGTGTTCTACTGGTTTACATCACGGAGAGTTTGGACAGAAAGCAGGATGACTGCAAGCGCAAAATAGGTATTAGTGGGAGAGGCAAATAAACGCACAATACTTTCGAGTTATAGCAGATAAATCTGAATATTACAAATACATTTTTGGTTATAAGAAAACCTCGGCATTAAACAGGGCCTCTCTTTCTTCCCTTCATCTTAAGAATGAAGTGTCATACATTGCGCAGGAGGTGTGAGCTGTGTCCTCTGTGGCACGGGCGCTCTACACTCGCCGTTGTTGAGCACCAGACAGCTGGCCAGCGCTGTGTCTGATCGGACATAAATGCCCTGGAAAGAGGTATTGAAGACGGGGGTACAAACAGTGGTGAGGTACCCCAATCCAAGCGTCCTACAGAGTAGCAGAAGCGGGCTGTAGAGGGAGGTGACGAGCGTATTATGGAGAGGAGCGCACCAGAGGGGGCGAGCTGGGGGAGAGACGTGCGACCCGAGAAAAAGGAAATCCCGGGTTTAAAATGTCATGTTTATAATGGGAAATAGGACGACATAAATGTTGATGTTGAAATTCTATAGAATGCAGAGGCTGTGAATGTTCAGTTTTCTTTGGCTGTAGGCTATGGCAACAATAGCCTGTAGTTTAATCATGGTGTTTCTCTTCCTTAACGATTAGAATATTGAATCAAATGAAAAATAAATGCATGCCATTTATTTTTCTGTCATTTGAAACATGTAAACACATGTGACTTTCTCCATGACAACAGTTTATTTGAGGAGTTTCAGTCAGGATTTAGAGTCCACCATAGCACTGAGACTGCACTAGTTAGAGTTACAAACGATCTACTTCTAGCCTCAGACAGGGGACTTCTGTCTGTGCTTGTCTTGTTAGATCTTTTGCTATCAGTGCTGCTTTGACACCATTGACCATCGGATCCTGTTGTACAGACTGGAGCATTTGCTTGGAATTACAGGGACTGCTTTAAGTTGGTTTGAATCCTACTTATCAGACCGATCTCAGTTTGTACATGTTAATGATGAGTCCTCTATGCACACTAAAGTTTGCCATGGAGTCCCACAAGGTTCAGTGCTTGGACCAATTCTCTTTACATTATATATGCTTCCTCTGGGAAACATTATGAGGAAACACTCCATACAGTTTCATTGTTATGCAGATGATACTCAGCTTTATGTATCAATGAAACCCGATGGCACCAGTCAGTTATGTCAGCTAGAAACGTGCCTTAAGGACGTTAGGACCTGGATGACCAGAAATTTTTTGCTACTTAACTCAGACAAGACTGAAGTTATTGTGCTAGGCCCTAAAAACCTCAGAGAGACTTTTTCTAGTGATTTGACTGTCCTTAGTGACATCAGCCTGGCATCTAGCACCACTGTTAGGAATCTAGGAGTTCTTTTTGATCAAGATATGTCCTTTAGCTCTCACATCAGTCAAGTTTCAAGAACAGCCTATTTTCACCTTTGTAATATATCCAAGATTAGAAATATCCTGTCGCAAAATGATGCAGAAAAACTAGTTCATGCATTTGTTACCTCCAGACTGGATTATTGTAACTCTCTTTTGTCAGGGTGCTCTGGCAAATTTCTAAAGACTCTTCAACTGGTCCAGAACGCTGCAGCTCGTGTACTGACCAGAACCAGGAAATGGGACCACATCACTCCTGTCCTGGCTTCTCTGCACTGGCTCCCTATACAGACTAGAATAGAATTCAAGATCCTTCTTCTCACCTACAAAGCGCTAAATGGCCAGGCACCATCTTATCTTAAGGAGCTACTAGTGCCATACTGCCCCTCGAGAACATTACGATCCCAGAATGCAGGCCTACTAGTGGTACCTACAGTCTCTAAGTGTACTATGGGAGGTAAAGCCTTCAGTTATCGGGCTCCTCTCCTCTGGAACCGCCTTCCAGCCGGGGTCCGGGAGGCAGACACAGTCTGTATTTTTAAGAATAGACTTAAAACTTTCCTTTTTGATAAATCTTATAGTTAGTGCTGGTGTAGACCAGCTCTTAGTTATGCTGCTATAGGCTTAGACTACCGGGGGAACTGGCACCTTGAACTCCTCTCTCTCTCTCTCTCTCTCTCTCTACTGCATGTATCTATCTGTAAATCTCAGTCACTAACCACCTACTTTCCTGAGAGTTCTTGAGCTCTCTTAGGCTCCTCAAGATCGTTGGTTGACGGCCTGCCAGAACGTGCCTATGTCTCCTCCTAACTACAACAACAGCAGCCTGTTGTGCGTAACACTGGCCTCGATTAGCATGTTCCTTTCAAAGGTGTTAAATACAGACACCGTCACAATCACAGTAGTTTTTGCCAGGTTTGGTAAATCTCAATGCGTGTACTAACTTAACTTGTTTGCATTTTCTCCTCCCAGTATTTTGCATGTTAGGGCAGAAACGCCCCATATTGAATATTCATTAAGGCAAACGTACTAAATGGACAATGCATGTTGTTTTGCTCATATGAAAGACGCAATCCTCACTGCACGCCGTTAGTAGATCAGATAGCACTTTTTTTTGCTGGTAGTATCAAGTTTGCACACGTTTTAAGACACGCAAACCTTTAGTAAATCTGGCCCTGTGATATAGATTTAACATTTAGATATAGATATAACATTTAGATTTAACATTTAGATATATTATTAAATATTTTTTCAACACTTAAACTTTGCAATTATTTTGTGTAAAACGAGCTAAATGTGAAGGATATTAACTAAATATTGAAAATATATATATTAGATATATATATCTAATATAAAAAAGTATTAGACCCAGTTGCCTCAGAATAATATCAGTGGAATAGGGTAATAAAACCTTGAACCATCTCAATTTCTTTAAGACCATAGCTGAATGTACTGCAATTTAATGTTTAAATGGAAGATAAATGCAAACTTTTTAGGTCCCATTAGCTCAAATATTCCCTTAGATCACATTCAGCAGTGAAAGTCAACAAAACAAAACAACAACTTGTGTTTCTGAAATCTAACACTATGCAAAGTCAGAGAGCAAATGTTGTCATTCAGAAACACACACACAATATATATATATATATATATATATATATATATATATATATAACAACGTTTTTACAGTCGGCACCCCATAAGTGACTGCCCTCTAACGGTCCAAAAGTCTAACGGCATTTTTTTTTAATTTCAGGGTAGAGCAGTTCAACTGAAAATATACACACACACACACACACACACAGACTCTCACACACACACACACACACACACACACACACACACACACACAGACTCTCACTCACCCACACACACACACACACACCTACACACACACACACACACACACACACACACACACACACACACACACACACACACACACACACACAGACACAGAGACACACACACACACACACACACACTGTCTCACACACACACACACACACACACACACACACACACACACACACACACACACACACACACACTGCTTACAGCCTCAGTTAGCGCAAGTTGTCCTGGAGGCTTTTGAAGGGTTTTCTCATCCTGTAATGTCAGATACAAAAGACATTAATGTTTGTTAATTTGAATATATATTGTGTTGTAATATCAAATGTGTTTCTCATTCATATAGCGGCCAAATCGAGTGAGTCGGAACTTTATCAATGTCTGGTATTTCGTTGTCTGTGTGTTTTAACTACACTCACCTTTTTCTGACTGGCAGCTTTGGTTGTCTTCGCAGCTTTGGTTGTCTTCGCACGAACAGTTGAGGCCTGTATCAAAACAAAAGTAATGGTCTGATGTTACATAATGAAAAACACACTTATTGTACTTGAAAGTGATCATAATTGAATTGTTCATTCCTTTACATTGCACGTAAAGTGGCTTAGCCATTTCGTTTGGCTAGCTGCAGCTAATTAAAAATGCTAGGTAGGCAGTAAGTTGACATTTACCTTTCTCACGGACATTTTGAAGAGCAGAATTAACTTTTCAAACGACCGCGTCGCTCTTCAGTAGCTGGTTGCCAGGACAACCGGCTGTCTCGCTCGTCACCACAGACTGTAAAAATAACTCGTCACAAATAACGGTCCAAAAAAGTCAAGATAACAATCACACACAGTCAAGGGGGTATACTATTATGAAAACAAAAACAAAAAACACTTGTGGAATGACGCTGGGAACTATGGTTTACATATTAAAAAATTACTGCATTAAAAAAACAACAATGATTAAACAAGTAAAACTTCCGATTACATATTCATAATCAAATGATGGATTTCCTCCACTGCGCGTTTCAACATGATCTCCTCTGTGATTGGCCGGACGTCTAATCATTATTCATTAGACCCCGGAAGTAAGGCGGTACTGCTGTTGTGTTTTAGTTAGACTAGAGTTCACTCCTAAGCCAATCACTGCAAGAGAAACGGCCTCATGGATTCATTAGGCCAATCATATGTCCGATGTTCAAGCCGCAAGTGTTGCGTTCCAGGACGCAGGTTCATTTGGCTAGCAAGCATTTACAGCTATGAAAGACTATTATAGGTCTAGTAGTTTACAGCTTTGTTTCGCAATTTCATTAGTAGTGTAGATAAAAACACTTATAAATAGAACATGTATTATATCTATGCTTATGTGGAATAATATGACACAAACAGAAATAATAGCTGAGTTTACAAATTAATATCAAATGCCTCTAGGCCAATAAAAGGTCACATTGAAATCGAAACTACTATTTTCAGATTTAAAATTACTGTAGTCAATAACAGGACATTCAAAGAAAAAACTGATTTATGAATAATTTATTATAATAAAAAAGTGAACATGGGACGGAATAAAAATAACACCACAAGATATATTCTCATGCATCGACACAATGTCTTGGTCCTCTGCTGGAACAAGACGAGATGACTGATGCTTGTTTAACAAAAGTAGTGAGATGGGATGATTGTTGAAACTACATGCTGCTGATTATATTTTCAGAAATTCCAGGGGAAACTGACTCATTTCCTCTATAAAAAAAAAATCCCAGTTGGGATACTTGGAAATATATTCAGCTTTTCCTAAATCTATACAATTTATTTATTTATTTGTTCTATTAAAAACACAGACATTTGGGAAAGTAAATCTTTTTTTAAGTGCCAGGGTTGGCCAAAAGAGCACAAAATACATCCCAAGCGCTCACCAAAAAAAGCATCTTTGATTTTTCTTTTTATCTAGAATATTCAAGTGTTTCATACTGAATCTAAATTTGTCCTAAACAGTGAATCCCAAACAGTGGTAGGCCTATATGTATTTTGAGTTTTACTCAAGAACCATGCTGAGCATCTGATTGGGCCAAATCTTTTACTTGAACCTTAAAATTGTCACTTAACTATACTACACACGACAGTTACAACATTTTCCACATACTGTTAAAAGATGAAGATGAGCTCCTTATCATTTTCATATTTCAGAAATAGTGTCGGCATGTGCTTTGCAACTTTATGATGCAGGATGTGTCCCGACATACCATGTAGGTTAAACTCAGGTTTTCAGAATTCTAGCAGAATAAATCTGCTTCTGGAAAGGAAACAACCCAAAAAACAGCTGAACGTCAAGTGACAAGGCTGGCCTTTACAACTCGACCTGAAACTCTATGCCAAATACAGACGAATTCATCTAGAAACAACATTTTATTGTTGTAGGTCAGATGGATGATTAGTTTTTGTTTTACTGGTTTCTACACTGGGAAACGGTGTTTGGTATCCAGTTGTAATTGGTCTTTACAGTTTTCTAGTCTAAGGTTCCCATTAGGTTTATCTTTAGGTCTTCAGCTACTCACTTCCCTAATTTGTTGCTTTGCGTCAATGTTTCCTCAAGCTATTTTGACATTCCTTATGAAATCCCCTTAACCCAAAAATAAGAGTTTAGTTCCTAAACATTTTAAGAGTGTCAACTTAGTGTAAAACTTCTACTAATAGCCTAGACTTTTATTCACATAAGTCTATGAAATTATCCTGCCTTGATTTGGGGACAGACTTTGTAAAACAGCATGTAAACCTGCTTCATTGCCTGCACACATAGACAAGCATTATTGTGTCTTTTTTGGACATATACTATAGTTCATCTTCATTTTTTAACCACAAACTATTTCAACACTAAATGCACAGAGGCCTCTGGCTAGAAAGAGAAACTGGGCCTAAAATTGGGACAGGCTTTTATTTTAAGTCATTAATTACCACTTAATAGTAAGAATGATGCAGGTCAAAGAGACATGTCCTTCCCTTAAACCCGCAAGTGAGGTCGGATTGAAAATAAAATAATTAATATTCATACATTCAAAGTCAACTGGACTTGGTTGAACATCTTGAAAACGTTTCACCTCTCCTCAGAAAGGCTTCTTCAGTCCTACACAAACTGGTGGACGGAGCTAGACATTAAAGCCTCATTAACATCATCATTAGCATGCTAATGGTCAGAGAGGGTTAGCTGAGTGGTTGACCGAGTTTCGCCTGGAGATGTTAACCTTCCTGGTCGTCTGTGGGTCGTTGGGGGTCACATGTCCCAAGGTGAGACTGGGACTGGGTCTTTGTAGATCCGTCCACCAGTTAGTTTAAAACTGAAGAAGCCTTTCGGAGGAGGTGAAACGTCTTCAAATTCTACAACTAGCTTTAGTCCAGTTACCTTCACATTTACCATGACCTGGAAGACTGAGAACCTACACAGACAATATTCATCCACACAAGTTTTATGGATTTTAAATGAGTTTAGTAGTTGTTGTTGTTTTTTTTTTTTTTTTTTACAAAGAAGTATCCAGATGAGCTTTTCCCCCACTAACATCAACAATAAACATCCTGCATGTTCCAGGATTAAAATACTTGTAATTGCTTCATCTCACTAATAACATAAAAAAATGAAAGGATGTAGGAAAAACAACTCTGTGAAACTAAACATCAGCTAACATAAAGATACAAAAGGTTGGACCAAATGAGTTTGTTCAAGCTTTATTATGGACAAACAAGACTTATTTGATATTAATGTACAATAAACTGAGCAGTTTTTAAACTGTGTTGAACATTGTTGGGAGGATGAAGATGCTCCAAATGAGAAATTAATTCCAAGATATCCACAAAAACAGACGTGTTCAATATAAAACATAAACTGTACATAGAACATGAAAAAGACAGTTTTGACAGCACTTCAGTAGAGAGTTCCTCAAAGAAATCAGTGTTTCTGAAGATGACATCGCATACTTTTTCAGCTGACATCAAGCACGTTCAGTTTTTTTTGAGTTTGTTTTGAGGCCAGTGGCTGCTGTGCAACAACAATAAACGGTTTCATTGTTTAACTGTCTGGCATCTCACGTTTCCTTTTCATTCACTCTCAGCGTATTTTTGAGTCTTCGGGGGCTAACAGCTGATGTCTGAGGATAAAAATAAAGAACACAATGACTGAAAGAGTCCAGAGCTGCATTATGTAAATTGTGGGTCAGGATTCGGCTGGCGACGCCTGGGTTGGTGCTCTGTTGCGGGTGTGGAGCTGAGACTGGGCGATGTGAGAACAGGGCGGCTCTGGATCTTCTCCAGCAGCAAATCTCTGCGGTAAACCACCTCCTCCAGACGAGCTGCCGCGTCATGGTTCTCCTCTTCAAGCTGTCTCAGACTGGCCGCCTGGGGAGGGGTCACAGTCGGTCAGATACAGTCACAACGAAGGGTGTCAGAGGTCTTTTTTTTTATGCATCAAGAGAATAATAAAATGTATTTGTTATCTTTACATAAATGAAAGACACATATGCACATGGCAAAAGCTTTGAAATTATTTCTTACAGAACCCATTAATGCATCTTTCTATGTTGTTAAAGCTGAATGATTTTGGATAAGAGGTCCAAAATGTAAAGTCTTAAAGTCAAACAGATGGAAAAACAAGGGAATACACCTGCTTAAAATATGATTCACATCAATCAGTAATTCCCTAAAACCATCATCATCGTCACCACAATCATCACTATCATTAAGTGCGTAGATTGAATGGAGTTTGGTAGCTCGTACGTTTTGTTTTATTGCCAAAAATGATGTTTATAATGTTACATTATAGGTACAAATGTATGAACTATTTCAGAGACTATATCACAAAAACCATGACACATGAAAAAATTTAATCTAAACTGTGTGGTTAGACTGCATTCTAACTCAATGAGAAATTAGTGTAAGCTTTACACACATCACACTGATGAACAGTCCAGGTGAAAGAGTATCACTTCATAAAAATTAAAAAGATCGCACAGATTACAAGTCCATCCATATGATCACATACTAATGAAAATGGGATTTATTTCATGTCTATGAGTTCTGATATATATACTGTATAACATATTGCATTATATTTTTAACTCTGTTGTCCAGATATCTGACATCTGATAAACTCTAATAAATGAAACATTCTATATTCAGGGAGGAATCATCTTTTCACATAAACAATGAGATATAATTAAAGAGAGCTTATAGAGATCCAAAAAACTAAGAAAGTAAAAATAAATGTGTGCTAAGTAGTTGTATTTGTATTTCAGGGCTGTTTGGAGACTCCTGCTTGCCCTTCAACAACTGCAGTGCCTTTTAAAAATCCACACTTACTTTCAGGAGCCTCATTTATGCATCAATAATGAAACAACATTTAGGAGTAAGGGAAAATTGATCTGGCTTCTTCCAAACAAACAGAAAAGCAGCGTCAAAAATGTCAATAATGGGTGATTTTTGAGCTGTCAGTGTAGAACGCAGTTAGCTCCCTCTGCTGACTGAAAGCTAGAAATTCAATCTGGCCCGTGGTGTAAATTCCTCCCTTTTAAAGCATGTAGGGGATCATAAGGTCCCTTTCCCAGTGTCAGCGCTCGGCTGTTGGCCAAAATCTTCTGCAGGGTGGAGTTAAATCTTTCTACCGGTCCATCAGACTGTTGTCGATGACTGACTGTGTGTTGTGTGTTGTGTGTTTTCTCAATAACAGTGAGCCCATTTTCTGGAACACCTCGGACTCAAAGTTCCGACCCAGATCACTGTGCACTGTTTCTGGTGCACCATAAACACACACCCAGTCAGAGCTCTTTCTGCTGCCTTGTGTTTCTCCCCTCTCAGGTTGCCTTCAGGTAGAGAGGGGCGGAGCCACTTAATTTGATGTTGTGCACCTGAGCACACAGGGCCTCAGTATTTAAACTGGCTTCTTATTCTCTGTCTCTCTCTCGTCAACACTACACACATTCACCATTGCAATCACCACTGATTTACAGTTTGCACATTCTTTGATTAGGAGGATTTGCCTGGGTTGTGAGAAAATGGGGGCTTGTCTGACTTTTGAACTTGGATTTGGCTTGATACTTGGTAGTTGAAAATCTAATTAGTTCAGGTTAGATCAGGTTGTTTGTGCAGTTTGTTTGGAATTTGATCTGTGCAGAGTGGTAAGTAACCTCTCTGACTTGTTACTGGTACAATTTGTTGGGAGAATCACACATGTCTTTCTTTGTTTGAAGATTTAACGATTTGACTTTTATTTCTTGAAAGCATTAGTTGTACTTGTTAGTTTGACTGTCATTTTGATTAATTGATATTTAAAATTACAATGGTGTAACAAGGTTTATTTGATAAGTATTTTATTTTTGAGCACCCTGATCAGCACCTGTCTGTCCAGATGAGGTGGCTCCTTCTTTTTGCCGGACATCTCGAGGGGATGCACCTGGTGCTGTTCTCCCACCTGATTTGGGAGCACTTTTTGATGGGGAGGAGGAGGAGGCATCAGCAACTCTTGATACCGCTTTGAGGGTTTGTCATGGAAGTTACAAACCAGATAGTGAAAGACTTGAGAGCTCATGAAAAGTATAATTCATCTCCAGCTTTTGCTCCAGAGTTCGATAATGTGGATGTGGTTCTGTGTACTAAAAACGTGACAGTGCTTGCTGCGCTTAACCTTGATCAGTCTTTCCAGAGTTGTGGTAATGATTCAAAGGTAGAAACTGCAGTTGTGTTAGTTCAAGTAAGAAAGCTAGGGCTTGAGCGGCTTGTCAGGTGCTACTTCAAGAGGTTAACTTTGTACCGTTTGATCTCCTCACCGAGACAGAAAGTTTGGTTTCTGTTTGGGCGCTACACCATTCCGACATGCATGTTGGTGCCTGTGTTGTCTCTCTGATTTTGTAAGATAGTTATTAGCCTTGTCAATAGAAGGCAAGGCAAGTTTATTTATATAGCACATTTCAACAACAAGGCAATTCACACAAGGCATCATGACAGAGTAAAGAAGATTATTAAATCTGAACATATGTTCAAATGAAATTAATTGAAATAAATAAAGTAAAAATATAAAAAGAGTTAAAAGTTACAGTGCAGAGTTAAAATTCAAAATCTTACTAAAGCTGTTTAATGAAAGGCAGCTGTAAACAGGTGAGTCTTCAACCTCGATTTTAAAAGAGCTAAGAGTTTCAGCAGACCTGCAGTTTTCTGGGAGTTTGTTCCAGATATAAGGTGCATAGAAACTGAACGCTGCTTCTCCATGTTTGGTTCTGACTCTGGGGACAGAGAGCAGACCTGTCCCAGACAACATGAGTGGTCTGGATGGTTCATAATTAATCAGGAGGTCACTAATGTAGTTTGGTCCTAAACCTTTAAGTGCTTTATAAACCAGCAACAGGATTTTAAAGTCTATTCTCTGACAGCCTGGGAGCCAGTGTAAAGACCTCAGAATTGGACTGATGTGATCCATTTTCTTGGTTTTGTTGAGGACTCTAGCAGCAGCGTTCTGGATCAGCTGCAGTTGTCTCACTGATTTTTTAGGCAGACCTGTAAAGACACTGTTGCAGTAATCAAGATGACTGAAGATAAAAGCATAGACAAGTTTTTCCAGGTCCTGCTGGGACATAAGTCCTCTAATTCTTGATATGTTCTTTAGGTGATAGTAGGCTGACTTTGTAATTGTCTTAGTGTGGCTTTTAAAATTGAGGTCTGAGTCCATCACTACGCCCAGGTTTCTTGCCTGGTCTGTGGTTTTAAGTCTTACTGACTGAAGCTGTGTGCTGACTCTTAGTCGCTCCTCCTTTGCTCCAAAAACAACAACCTCAGTTTTGTTTTTGTTTAGCTGGAGAAAATTTTTGCACATTTGCTCTATGCATTTACCCAGTGCTTTTATGGGACCATGGTTGCCTGGCGACATTGTAATATATATTTGTGTAGTCAAAGTCAACTCTATTGTCAGTTTCAAAATATGCCAGACATACAGTGGAATCGAAATTTCGTTTGTCTCCGTCCCGCGGTGCAATACAACCAAAATAAGGTAAAATAGATCAAATAAAATTAGGTAAAAATAAGATAAATAATATTTACAGTAATAAATTCTAAATTGTGCAAAAGGTACAAAATGGTAAATAAAATTGAAAGAAAAAGTAAACTTGTGCAATGTGCAGTAAACTTTTGAAAAGTTAGCTTCAGAGTTATTAGTCCAGAGTTCTTGGTGGCAAACGGGAGGGGGTTTCAACGTCCAGTGTTCGTGGGGGCAGAGGTGAGGGAAGGAAGAGAGGGGAGAGAGTTAAGCTTCCTGACAGCTTGGTGGAAGAAGCTGTTTCTCTGGTGGAGCCAGCCCGCAGGCTGTGGTACCGTCTCCCCGATGTCAGGAGGCTGTATGAGGGGTGGGTGGGGCCACGCACAATGCTGGTTGCTTTGCGGGTGAGGCGGGTACCGTAGAGGTCCAGAAGAGAGGGGAGTGGGACACCAATAATCCATTCAGCAGCCTTCACTGTGCGCTGCAGGGTCTGCGGTTGGCAGCAGTGCCGCTCCCAAGCCACACAGTGATGCAGCTGGTCAGGATGCTCTCGATGGTGCCTCTGTAGAAGGAGCACATGATGGATGGGGGGGCTCGTGCTCTCTTCAGCTTGCGGAGGAAGTAGAGGCGCTGCTGGGACTTCCTGGCCAGTGATGTGGTGTTGGTTGTCCAGGAGAGATCCTCACTGGTGTGAACCCCCAGGAACTTGGTGCTGCTCACTCTCTCCACAGCAGCACCGTTGATGCTCAGTGGGGGTTTAGGAGTGGGGAATCTCCGGAAGTCGACAACAACCTCCTTGGTCTTGTCGACGTTCAGGAAGAGGTTGTTGTCTCTGCACCATGTGGCCAGTTGGCTGACCTCCATCCTGTAGTGCGTCTCATCGTTGTTGGAGATGAGACAAACCACTGTTATGTTGTCCGCGAACTTCACAATGTGGTTGCTGCTGAAGGATGGAGCGCAGTCGTGGGTCAGCAGCGTAAAGAGCAGGGGGCTGAGCACACAACCTTGGGGAGCCCCAGTGCTCATGACGGTGGTTTTGGCTGTGTTGCCGCCGACCTGCACTGTCTGAGGCCTCTCACTGAGGAAGTCCAGCAGCCAGTTGCACAGGGAAGTGCTGAGCCCCAGCTGGTCCAGTTTGCCGATCAGCTGCTGAGGGATGATGGTGTTGAATGCTGAACTGAAGTCTATGAACAGCATTCTGATGTATGAGTTTTTGGTGTCCAGGTGGGTGAGGGCTGGGTGAAGAGCAGAACAGATGGCATCCTCGGTGGATCTGTTACCTCGGGATGCAAACTGGTAGGGGTCCAGGGTGGCGGGGAGGGTGGATTTTATGTAGGCCATGACTAACCTTTCAAAGCACTTCATGATGATGGGTGTCAGTGCAACGGGTCGATAGTCATTGAAAGTGGATGGTGAGGGCTTCTTTGGAACGGGTATGATGGTGGTGGCTTTGAAGCACGACGGAACAACAGCCTGACTCAGAAGCGTTGAAAATGTCTGTGAAGACATCTTTAAGCTCCTCTGCACAGTCCTTCAGCACACAGCCAGGAATGTTGTCTGGACCTGCAGCCTTGCGGGTGTTGATCTTGGAGAAGGTTCTCTTCACGCTGGCTGCAGTCAGGCACAGGGTCTGGTTGTGGGGAGGTGGGGTGGTCTTCTGTGGGGGCGTGCTGTTGTGTGCTTCAAACCTGGCAAAGAAGCTGTTATGGTCGTTCAGCAGAGAGGTGTTGCTGTCACAGGTCTGTGGCTTGGGTATGTAGTCTGTGATGGTCTGGATACCACGCCACAGGCCCCGCGTGTCTCTGCTGTCCTTGAAATGTCCGGTTATTTTTAGTGTGTAGCTGCGTTTGGCTTTCCTGATGCCACGGGACAGGTTGGCCCTCGCTGTTCTCAGGCAGGCTGCGTCCCCAGCTCTGAAGGCGGTGTTCCTGGCCCTCAGTAGCCCGCGTACCTCTCCTGTCAGCCATGGCTTCTGGTTAGCCCGGGTGGTGATGGTTCTGGTGGTGGTGGTGACATCAGCAATGCATTTGCTAATGTAGGAGGTAACAGTGTCAGAATACTCCTCAATGTCTGTGTGGTTGTTGTAGCTGGCTGCCTGCTTAAACATCTCCCAGTCTGTGGTATCAAAGCAGTCTTGTAGTGCAGCAGAGGCCCCCTCTGGCCACACACATACCTGCTTCAGAACTGGTTTGGTGACTTTAACCCTGGGTCTGTAAGCTGGCATTAGCATTACACTGATATGGTCAGAGTGGCCGATGTGGGGGAGGGGTGAAGCTTTGTAAGCACCTTTAACTGATGTGTAAATCATGTCCAGAATGTTACCTTCTCTTGTGGGAAAGGTCACGTGTTGGTGGAAGTGGGGTAAAACCGTCTTGAGATTTGCATGGTTAAAATCCCCAGCGATGATGAAAAATCAGTCTGGGTGGGTTGTCTGTTGCTCACTGATGGCGTTGTAAAGTTCCCAAAGTGCATCGACTCTATCAGCGTTGTTAGTGGTGGGGGGAATATACACAGCGACCAGCAGGGTCGCTAGAAAGGACGGCACTTTATGATCATAAACTCCATCAGCGGTGAACAGTGTTTACAACACAGACTCCACCACCTTTCTTCTTTCCTCCTTTAATAAGGATTCTGTCCGAACGGTAGCATGTGAATTGTTCAATCTGAACGGTGGAGTCTGGGATGTGTTCGTTCAGCCATGTCTCTGTGAAAATGTACGCACAGCCGTCCCTCACATCGCGTTGCGCAGCTCTCAGTAGCTCTATATGGTCCATTTTATTGTCCAGAGATCTTACATTTGCCAGTAGAAGAGTTGGAAGAGCGGACCTGTGTGGTATTTTAGCCAGTCTCGCTCTTATGCCTCCACGTTTACCTCGCTTTTGTTTCTGCTCGCACCGTTTAC
Source organism: Labrus bergylta (assembly GCF_963930695.1). Taxonomy (NCBI): domain Eukaryota; kingdom Metazoa; phylum Chordata; class Actinopteri; order Labriformes; family Labridae; genus Labrus; species Labrus bergylta. The sequence goes on along the minus strand of NC_089201.1, from coordinate 11,891,265 downwards.
GTTTACATCTCCTCTCTGGGGGGTAAACCGGCTCGCGAAGCAGTCCCAAAGTTTGAAGCTGTTGTCTCAGTGATTCGGGTAATAACTCCACGGAAAGGCTGTTGCTGTTTAAGTCCAGTAAAAATCGACGGCTGTAATTGTGTTTTTCCATAGTAAAACAGGTAGAAGAGTCAAAAGAAAAGTTAGAAAAAGAAGACACACCGCTCTATCGGTAGAGAGAGGGGCCGCTGCGACCGGTCGCGCCGCCAGCCAGTCACTACCAGCTGCCAGCCAGTAGTTATGATAACTTATTTTATTGTTTTTTATAATCTGAGCTAGTGGGAGCATGTAGAGGTTAAACAGAAGAGGCCCCAGGATGGAACCTTGGAGAACTCCACAAGTATTTTTTGTTTGCTCAGATTTGAAGTTACCTACAGACACGAAGAAGTCCCTGTCCTTTAAGTAGGATTCAAACCAGTTTAGTACTGTGCCAGAAACTCCAACCAAGTTTTCCAGTCGGTCCAAGTTTTCCAATATATTGTGGTCAAATGCAGCACTGAGATCAAGTAAAAGACTGAGGTTCTGCCACTGTCTGTGTTTAAATGGACGTCATTAAACACTTTAACCAGAGCTGTCTCAGTGCTGTGATTTTGTCTAAAACCTGACTGGAAGACATTGAAACAGTCGCTCAATGTCAAGAAGTTATTTAACTGTTGAAAAACAGCTTTTTCGATTATTTTACTTAAAAAAGGAAGATTTGATATAGGCCTGTAATTGTTCATTATTGACAAGAGAAGAGACAGGTTTACAATTTGTAACAGATCTGGAGCCATGACTTCGGAGACTTTTTTAAAAAAAAACCTGTTTGCTGAATATCAAGGCAGCAGGAGGAAGAATTTAATTGTTGTATAATGTCCTCCAGGTTTTTAAGGTTGATTTGATTAAATTGTGTCATGGTGCTTAAGTTGGTTTTAAATGGACAGAGCACATATCCTGATCCTGATGATCAGTTACTGACAGTTTGTCTACTTTTCTGGATTTTTTCAGTAAAGAAGGTGGAAAATGTATTACAGGCCCTGGTAGAATGAAATTCAGATGCTATTGACACAGGAGGGTTTGTTAGCCTGTCGACAGTAGCAAACAGGGCACAAGCATTATTAATGTTTCTGGTGATGATGTCAGAGAAGAAAGATTGCCTTGCATTCCTCAGTTGTGAATTATAAGTGGGAAGTCTCTCTTTGTAGATGTTATAATGAATCTGGGGATTAGTTTTACGCCACCTGCGTTCAGCGTTTTTCGACTATCTCTTTTTCCGTTTCTTACCAGTGTCGAATTTTCCCATGGAGATTTTGTTCTTACCAGAGACAACCTTCACCTTAGTGGGAGCAATGGAATCAATAACATTTGTGATTTTAGAATTGAAGTTATCTACCAACTCACTGACTGAGCCCCAGGACAGGGCAGCTGTGGAAGAGAAAACCTGGTAAAATATTTCACTGGTGTTTTCAGTGATACACCGTTTTGTAATCACTTTTGTTTGAATACTTTTGTACACCAAGATAGTACTCTTAAATAAAACACAGGAGTGATCAGAGAGGGCAACATCTGAAACAACAACATTGGAGATGTTTAGTCCCTCTGTCCTGGGGGTTATCAACATGGATGTTAAAATCACCAACAATAATAACACAGTCAATACAGATCACAGACAGCAGTTCAGTGAAATCATCGAAAAAGTTTGCACAGTATTTAGGTGGCCTGTAAATATTTAGGAACATGGCTCTGGGGGTGGACTGAAGGGCCACATATTCAAAAGAAGCAAAATTTCCAAAAGATAATTGCTTACATCGGAAGGAATCATTAAACAAAACTGCAACTCCTCCTCCTCTCTTATGCACTCTAGCCTCGCTTACAAAACTGAAGTTGGGAGGGGTTGACTCGGTAAGAACAGCGACACTGTTATTTAGATCTAGTTTCAGTTAAAAACATAAAATCAAGCTTGTGCTCAGTAATAAAATCATTGATTAAAAATGATTTCCCTGCCAGTGATCTAATGTTTAGTAGAGCCAGCTTTAGGGTCCTAGAAGCTTTATCTGCTAACGTTTTTGGGACAGGTTGTGGCTCAAAAGGAATGGATGCTAAGTTTTGACAAGTTTGCAAAATCACATAACTGCCTTTTGTTTCATGGCAGAGTCCCCTTTATTCTTCTATTACCTATCATCACAGAGATTTTGGAACCTACTGACGTGCAGGGCCCCGGCTTATCTTGGAGAGAGTCATGACTGCTGATATCCTTGCAGCCTGGACCCAAAACACATCAGTTTGACCTCTGCAATGTTCTGCTTTTCATCCTTATCAAGCTGAGGAGACAAAACATGACACACCCGCGGAGGGACGGGGGCGGGGTGAGAGCCGAGTCGGAACGAGCGATGGTGGGCGCCGTCGGGTGTTTATGGAAGAGAAAAAGGGAGAAGGGCAGGGGGTACTTTTTAATCCAGCATTGACCAGCTCCTTCATCTGGTCAATGAACTCCAGGTGGGGGGAGGAGGGAGATCTGATCGGGGTTCGAGGGGGCAAGGGCGGTGAGACTTCACAGGTGTTGGTGTTGGTGAGGGGGTCGAAGGTGGATGGATACCCCTCCTCTTGGTTCCGATGTCTCTCCTCTTTAGGTCTCTCCTCAGATACTGGCAGACGTGATTCTTGACGAAGGTTTCCATCACGCTGTGTTTTGTCTTTCTTGAAAGCTGTTTTCTTTTGTCTCTTGTCCTTGGCAGAGAGAACTGATGGTTGAGGCAGGGAGTTAAATAGGTTGGAGGTGAACAGTTTCACCCCTGACATGTTCAGGCAAAATCCATCTGCCTTAAAAAGAGGTCTGCGTTCCCAGAAAATGTTAAAATTGTTAATAAAATTCACTGACTGGGCATTACATGCAGTTGTTCTCACCAGTGTCTAATAATCATGCACTATACTCAAACTTGCCTTTCATTCTCTGAGACCTTTCATTCCCGGATGACGCTTTTTGTGCTCGGTGTTCAGTAGCTCTGTCATGCCCTCTGTAGTGGAGACTTGAGAGAAATTCTCACAGTTATACAAAATTAGCTGAGAATAATCTTTCAGTTGTATTGATACGGCATGTATCTTTGACAGCGATAGTGCCATTCTGCTTTATTTTTATTTTTTTGCCTTCAATAAATAGGACAGCTAGAGAGAGAATTATTGTGAAAGACAGAGGGCTATGACATGCATCAAACAATGCAAAGACCAGGATTTGGACCTGCAACCAGTGCGACAGGGACTTTAGCCTCGGCACATGGGACTCTGGCTCTACTGACTCAACTTAACCAGCGCCCAAACAGTGCCATGCTGTGATATGTTTTACATGACTGGTTCATTTTTGTTACTATCGACACCATCTGGCTGCATATATGGCTGCTTTATATTATCTGTAAACTAGTATAGCATGCTCACTGCACCTTAATCTGTATATTATAATCCTAAGAATACACTTCCAGCCATCCATATATACCTAATAATTCACTTTTTTTAGTCTACATCTGTAAATTTTGTAATTACTGTACATAGCACAGACTATTGCACTTTCTGCTTATTTGCACTTCTGGTGAGATGCCAAACCTCATTTCGTTACTCTATACTTGTATATGTGTAATGACAATAAAGTTGAATCTCATCTCATCTCATATACATTTGTGCTGCAATGTACCAGTTATTTCAAAATTCAAAGTAATGAATTGGAGACAGTACTTTATAACAGAAGGCATGAGCCACACAGATGATCTTTCTTTCTTGTTTTATTGTTTACAAAAAGAAACAACATAAATACATTAGAGTAGGCTGTGTGATATTGCTGAGAGTGGTGGATGTGTATGTGAAACAAAGGAGCAGGCAGAAAGGAAAGCTCTGAAACAAATGCTCCACCCCTCTGCAACAAACACACGGTGGCTTTCACTTGTCAGCAAAAAGTCTCCTTTGTACCTCATATAGAGAAGACGGAGAATAGTGAAGACATGAAGTAAAATGAAATAAATCGCATTTAAAAAGAACCAATATGATAAAATACTGCAATATAAAAGCAGCTAAATCAAGATTTGTTAAGATAATGTCAGGAGGAGGAGTTGCACAACAGAATAAAAAGTGTGAAGGAACATCAAAAGAGGGACTTTTTTTCTTCCTTTCTCCAAAAAGAACCTGTGAGCCCTGTGGTTCAAAAGCCAAACAGACAGATTGTCAGTCATGATGCTGATCAACCGTCCTTTTATTCCTTACTTCACTCCTCGGTGACCTTAATAAATACATTTTAAAAGGGAAAAAAGTAAAGAAAATGGCAAACCCCTCAACTCATCAACCTTTACAGAAACACTATCGACCCTCATCCACACATATAGTCATACATGCTCCTTGTACATGTCCAAAGTCAACTTGGTAACATTCTCATATATTCAAAGTCATAAATGCAATGGTATCTGTACACCAAGGCAATTTCTCTATTGCAGATAACAATTCTCCTTTTCAAAAGTAAAAGCAGTTTCTTTGTTACAGTGGCGATGCTTTAGACTACAAGCAGGGAGGGATAAAAACACCAAAGAACCACAGAGGGAATGTAGAGCAGACACACAGCAGCGATGTCATTTGTCACATGGAACTTCTCTACTTCATTTAGCATTTTTCGCTGGGAAAATAACTTTGATGGAAACTAAAATCGCTAAGTTTTACCTTCAAGCTGTGATAAAATCGCCAAAATGCATCTTGTAACCCAGACACCCTTAACGACCTCTCTAGTGTATGTCTCCAAACACTTTATAATTTAGATTGGCATGTTAAATGGCTAATGTATATATGGAAACATGGTGAAACATTTCCACTTTCATGTCATACTACATGAAATGTATTCATTAACACAGCCCCGGAGACCTGTAACCACAACACTAAAAGTAACTGCCATCAACAATGGACATGATTAACCAGGAAGTATAAAGAAGAGGCAATCACTAAAACACTTTTGACCTGAGTAACAGTCAGATTTGAGGATTTCTCTACTTTAATACTGCCACTCTTGTCAACTCTTGTGGTTTTATGCTACTGTGTATATTCATTCACTGCAATCATGATATCAAATAATAAAATCTGAACGAATAGAGCTGTGAAATATTCTACACTGGGTTTAGATAAAACGCTCCAGACTAAATGTGTGTGGCAACAAACACTAGGAGGATAAAAACTACAATTGTCCAATGGCTTGTGAGGCGGAAGAAGGAGGAACGTTGTTCACTGGGTGGTCCTTGCAGCACCAAAGGTCTCCTGGGATGCATACACCATGTAAAGGAAGCCATCTTGGTCCCTCTCCCTTTCATACACCTCAGAGATGGCAGCCGACACCGAGACCATGCTATGGCCATTGACGAGCAGGAAAAAGGCTTGGTTGGAGTTAAGCTGGAGGCGCCTCCTAGTGGACAGCAAAAATATGGAAGAGTTAGGACAAGTGGAGAAAGAAATACTGTATTCCAGAAGACAGAGAAGGAGAGAAGAGGATAGGAAGTGAAAAAGAAAAGACAAGGGGGGGAAAAAAGACGAGATGGAAGGGGAAAGAAAAATGGGAGAAAAAAAAAAGTAGAGAATGGCGAATAAAATGGAAAAACATGAAGAAGGAGATAAAGAGGAGAGGATTAGAAGGAACGAGAACAGAAGGGAGAAGGAGAGGTGAAAAAAACAAAGGACAGGGGAGAAGAGGGGCGAGAAATTCAGGTCTACCTTATAATCTTGATGAGTTCACTCATGTTGACATGGTCTGGCACCAGGAATTTGGTCTTGTCCAAAATAGGAAGCTGTTTCTCTCCTTTGTATCTCTCAATGATCACCTGCAGGAGACACAGGCATACTCAGTGAGTAACTTCTCCCCTTTTACTCTGGTTGTGTTTGAGATCTATAAGGACAGTATCCTCCCTTTGGACCTGACACTCCAAAAGTGGAAACCAGTCGAGGTAAAATAAAGGGAACCAGTAAGGCGATGAAAAGGGTTATGAGATCTGAGATATTGGAAATATGGTAAACATATAAAAGGATCACAGCCTTGTGCCTCTCTGAAATGTACATGTAAATGTGAAGTCTATATTTACTGAACCAAGACTGAGCTGCTTGAGATCTGAACCCAAATTATCTGTACGTCAAGACATTTAATCAAGCTAAAATGTGATTTCAACGAGCCGGAAGAAGACAAAATGGCTGCATACAGACAGCTTCATTTCTTATAAAAGTCCAGTTGAATTTGCTGCAACACCATGACTAAGGCTGGCTGCCACAGAGCACCCTCTGTCTGACTCTGACATCAAACAATTAAGCACACTTCACTTTTAACACTTGTGTTTATGCTACCTCTTGATAGGATTACATATTGCATGCTTCAATCTTCTGTTGAGTTACTTTAAGTCAGTTTTGTCAATGTCAAGAAGGAGATGTTAATGCTCCATGCCACCTGGGCACACTATAACTGTTAACTCAGGGAAGGAAACCATGGGATATAAACTTCCTGTTTTCACAGGCTGAATATAACCGACCGTGAAGGGTACAGTATGTTTTTAGATGAGATCTATATTTACAAATAGATGAAATGACTAAGTTACATAATTATGATGAATCTGTGCCTATCCAATGAAATTATATAGGTTTAGTGTTTTACGTTGAGGATTAGCTGCTATGTTTCTTGCATCATAATGAAATACCTTTTAGGGCTTTGGTAAGATTATATCGCTTGATGACGTAAACATGGGTTGCAGAAAAAGTTGATCCTTTTGAACAGATTTCTGATATTATCAAGAAATGAGTCATCAGAGTAATGGGGCAGCTGTGGTTGAGTGGTAGGGGGTCATCTTTCAAGGAAAAAGTAATCAGTTCTATTCTCAGCTCCTGCAAGTTTGGCACTTTCCGTAGCAGCCTCTGCCATCAGTGTGTGAAAGGGTGAATGTGACATGTTGTACAAAAGCACTGCGAGTGGTCAGATGAAAAGTGCTATACTAGCATAGTCCATTTCCATTTTGTGTATAAATAAAACTAGATGATGTTACGTTGACAGAAAGACAGTAAAATGCATGCTTGTTTACAGCTGATATTTTCCTCTGAGACAAGTTATTTGTCACACTTTCCATATTAAAATAACAATGATAATGGACATACCAGTCTACTAAGTAAGCTTAGATGCAAAGTGCTAAGTGTAAAGGAGCATTGAGCTCCTTTTATCATGGCAGCTGGTATGTTTTTTGGCAAGGCAGGATCTGGTTTGGGAGACATATTCAGTCTGTCATACAGCTCTACTCCCCCACAGGCTCCACCCTGGACGGATAGAGTTTCAGTACAGTGACTCAGTGCGCCTGCCTCTGGTCTCAACTTTAACCATGACATAGCAGTTTACGACTCCTAGAAAGAACACTGAAAACCCACACACACAATCACTCAGGGTTTTCAAGATGAGAAGAGGCTTTTCACTGAACAGCAGATGGAAGGCTGTAGTGAAACTCAATCTCAAAAATGATAAAATGAGCAGGTGAAACTTGAGATGTGTGTTTGTTTCTTAGTTGTTGCTAGGAGTCACTTCACATCTGACAAACTAGCAGATGCAACCACACCCATTTCTCGTAAAAAAAAAAAAAAAAATTCCATTGGCTCTGTAAGCAGTAGGGCTGGGAAATATCACAAAAAAAAGTGTCACCACTGATAAGTCAATATTGATAATTCTAACGATAAATGTCAATCCATCATTTCTTTCAAATTTAAAGGTTGAGTTTTGCTCCTCAGTAAAAGTTGATTAAACCAGATGGATAATTGTGGTTTATTCATTCTTTATTGTCTGAACATGATGAATTATACTTGAACAGATGAACATTTTCACAATCATAAGCCGAGTGCACTGTGCTGGAAAATACTGATATTAGAGCTTGCAGGAATGGGAGAACAAATAACATTTCATCACAACCAGGAAACATTTTCAGTTGCAGTCTGTCTTCCTCCATGCTTCTGTGCACATAATGCTGATTCATTTCTGCACTTCTAGCTTTAGTCAAAGAGTTTCATGCATAAGCTTCAGTTTTTACTTACAGGTATCTTGTTAGGGTGTTGTTCTCGGATCAGTCTGACATCTTCTACTCTCTGATCTGTAGAGTAGAAAAACAGACTGAGGTAAACAGAAATGTAAAGCAACACAGAGATATTTGCACTGCAGGATAAAAAACACAAATTAGGTCATCCACAAAATACACAGGGAAAAAAAAAAATGGAGGTAATTAGGAGATAAAGCCCCATCCCCCAAAACATACACATGCAGAGTCAGTCCAATCCTGAATCCTCACATTTGGTGAGCTTGTGAGGAGCAGCCATCAAGATGTTTTTTAATATATTTTTTATCTTAATCTTAATTTCAGAATGTCAAAGATGTAATTTGTCTTCCACAATGCTTATCATAAATAAGTTAAAAAAAAGAAACTATAGTCAAATGTCATAAGATTATTTTGTAAACTTTGAATAAAACACAGAATATATTTCACTAACTGCTCAGTGGAATAAGGAACTCTGGTGAAATCATAATGGGCTTTCCTAAAATCCACTCACGCTGTAAACCGCATTGTGATTAGCAGATTATTGACAACAAATATAATTCACTTATGTTCTACTCAATTTCTCCAGAGTGCACTCAAAGTGTGAGTAGTTAACAAACAAGACATTAAAACTGAACTGAGCCTGGTTTGTCTGGGTATCTTAGACTGGTCAGATACTTTGCTGAAGATAGACATTTAAACACACATTGAAGCCAGTAACTCTGCTGCTGATTGAATTAATCATTCATTCACATATGGCTGAATGGGATCCTCCTATCTGGGTTTTACCTTATTTTGTGATTTGTAACTAATCAAAAAATAACCAGCTACAGATACTACTACTGATAAAATAAACAGACTGACATAAGGTCTGAATGGCATTGGTCAGTACACTTAAACACAGTAAATCTGAAGATCTCAACTTCACCATCATCTCCTTCAAACTTTAAATCAATCCTTTGATATTAATGGTGGAAATGAAACTGACTGCTTATAATCAAGCAGTCAAATGAAGTTAACTGGATCATGTAAGTTGTCATAGTCAGGTGAAACTGAGTTAATGCTATCCAGTCTTGTGACATGCCATTACAAAATGTTTGCCAAAAGAAAGTTGACTGATGAGATAATCTGTTTCACTCAATTCTCAAATGTCTTCCTGAAGTTACTGCCATATAAATGCAAATGCAGGACATTGTTCTGTGATAACATCCAATCAGGAACTAGGAAGCTTGTGTGTCACATCAGAGACATCAACATGACTTGTTGGACTAGAATTTGGTTACGGCCCAACACTAACTTTGGGTTTTGAAAAATTAAGCGGGATAAAGCATTTTCTAGATGTTTACTGCCATCGAAGGGCTTCAAAAGTTGGCCTGTGAAATCAATTGATGATGTCATTGAGGCTACATCCACGTTTTATACAGTCCGTGGTTATGATTCTATTGCAGATATTCAGCGTAAAATGGGCTTGCTCACCTGTGTCCCATGACCAGGGACCAGTCCCAATCTGCCTTTGTGTCAAAGGCAAAATAACAAGGACAAACAAATAAAACAGGAAGTCATTGACTCATAGGTTATATTCTGTCATACTGTATGAATTAGTCATTACCACCATGCACGGCTGGAAGACTCAATTTGGTCTCTTGAGTCATGTTAAATTGTGTTCTATAGAGAAACGAAACTTGAACTGTTAGACATAAATTGAAAATAGTTGTTGAAATAAAACATTCTGGTCATAGGCCCACAGGCCAACAAGTGACAAAATTAGGAATCGGCCGAGGCCTACACAGTGACACAGAAGTGGAATGCAAACTAAGGTTGGTAGGCCTAGTTTACACAGCCTGCACTCTGTAAACAAGCACCAATAGCCTACAGACCAACTTTTAGTTCATGTCAATATGACAACTTAACCCAAAGGTCTTTCAATCAACTTGTTGTCATATACAGTTTAAAAGGGTTAGTGTTAGTTTTCTATAAAAGTTTTCTAACTTCACTTTAGCTTTGTTAGGAACATTTCTGACCACGTGTCACATTTTGTCTTTGTTGTCTAGATCCTCACGTGCTCCGTTGTGAGGTGAGACCGGAAGTCAGTTACCTGAGGTCTTCCTGGGACTTATATTTCCATGCAACAGAACAATGTTTACGACAAACTGACACATACCTATACATTTTACACAGGTCCATCTTCCAGTAGTGGAACTTTTATTTGGTTCAAAAGTTGAATTAAGTTATAGACTAGTAGAACCACAAACACGCATTTCCTCTCTGTAAGCTGAGAAAGCGTAACCGAAAGTAACCCTCATCGATGCTAAACAAGACAAAAAGAAACGCAATGGCCAACTTCGCACTTTTGGGTCCAAGACGAGTCAGTTCCTTCTCGCTAAGTGCCATTTTATCTCCTTTACAAACTGTCCCATCCCCCAATACTGCAGCCCTTTTTCTCTGCCCTGCTTTTCGGCTCCACTTTGTTTTCTTCAAGCGCTCTGATGCAAATAAACACACACACGCACACACACACACACAAACCCGAAAAGAAGGATAGGCCTGCAGCATAACCGGATTTATTGGCTACCTAAACTTCTAGTGATCCCACATTGTGTTTTCTCTAGGTATACTTTTAGATAAGTTGTAGCCTAATGGTCTACAGGGTTTAAACTAGCAGCCAGCTGTCCCGTCTACATTGTCGTAATAAAGGATAATCTTGTGCAAAACAGATAAAAAAACAAAAAAAACAGACGACAGCTTTAGATATAAACAATATAACAACACATAAAACACAAGGCAGATGGGTTGATGGGTTGTTTGCAAAAAGGTCACACAAGCAGTTATATCACCTACCAAATGTCCTTCTTTGTTTGAAGGTTTTTTCTGAAGGCATACTGCGTCAAGTCAACCAGCTGGCAGTGGAGGAAAACGAAGGCAGCGGCTGAATTCAAAGCAAAAATATATATATAAAAGGTTATAAAATATCCGTGGCCTCGACGCTGTTAGTTTACTGTTAAAGTACTGACTGGAGAGAACTAGGTCATAGATTGTTTGATGTCGCTGCTTCCTTCCTCTGGCTGTGTTTTTATCAGCTCGAGCAAGCAAAACAAACCTATCAGCTGACCTCTGACGTCATGCTGCTGCTCCTCCTCCTCCTCCTCCTCCTCCTCATCTGTATCATGTATCCAGTTGAAGAGTGCCCATGTTGACGCTTATTCTCTCCAGCGTCACTTTTAGTGCACTTAGTCTCAGTTCCTCCACCCTGGGTAAAATCCAGCATTTCGTTCTCTGTGACTTTCTTTGTGTGTGGATGAAATGAGAAAGATGCACTTAGTAGTTTTGGTAGAGAAATGGGAAAGTTGGGGAATGTACAGATTATGTGGTGTGTGTGTTCATAACTCTACACACAAACTGTCCTCAGAGGAAAATCTGGTCCCTGGAACACTGTTTGAAGATAAAATGCTACGCGAGAACTTAATGGTGGAGGGCCCGCAACAGTGAAACTGTAACTCTCCTGTTACCAGCTTTTTAGCTCCAAACAGTATTCCAGGGACCCATTTTTTTCTTTGAATAAAGTTTGTGTATTTAGTTCAGAAAATATAGCATAGAATTGTTTCCCTTCTCTAACTTTCAAATTTCACGACCAACTCAACATAGTGCACCTTTGACTGTTTTGATCCTGTGTTTTTCTTATATTCTCTGTATTTCTGCCTGACCAGTCAATCAATCAATCTTTATTTGATGTTGTCCCAAAACACACAAACAAAAGAGCAGGTCTAGCAAATACTTTTATATTATTTACAGAGAATCAACATCTACCATGAGCAAAGCACTTTGCAACATTTAGCGGTTTAGCAGGTAAAACTTCGAAATAATGAGATAAAGATCAAAATATTCTCTTTGTTTATTGTGTCCCTTACTCAAGTGGTTTATTCTGTGACATCTGCTCCAGGGGCCTGTATGTCCATTCCTTGAATGTAGTCTTCAATGTGACCGCGATGCATCCTTGAATGTCATGATTATGACTTTATTATCTCATCATTTTGACTTTTTATCTCATTATTATGACTTGATGATAAAATATGATAAAAATCTCAACAAAGCCAAGTTTTCATTTTTATCTTTTTTAAACTGGCAGAAATGGGCTTCCATAATATCCAGACTCATGTTGAACATTCATCTGCTGTGACTGGGCTTGCAGAAAGAGAGATAGAACAAGACAAAAACAACAGCGACTGCAAGAGATTTATGGCGACAATGTTAGAATAAAATGAAAAAAAATACCAGTATATTAGCGGAGACAGTAATGTATTGTAATCTACTGATCACTCTAATATTAACATAAACAACTTAAATGACAATGAAATGGGAAAGAATGATATGTTAATGATAACAGCTGGAGTGTAGCAGCTAAAAGATTTCTTCTAGCAGTTGTGATAATGATAAAAACTACTCCGTGGGAGCAGTTACAGGATTTACAAATGACTTAACAGAAATAATCAACATATTTATAATGCTCATGTTTGTTTGAAGAGGCATCAGTATTTATTCCTGTCTGTTTTATAACTAGCGTTTATGCCACGAGAGCTTTTATGTTTTGTGAAAAGTCACAGTATGTCTATGAAAAGGTTGATTTCAAAACCGCACTGTTTGAAAGTCATGTAAATGGTTACAACGTCCTGGTAGAGAAGGCCACAACATCTGGGGACACCTTCAATCAAAGTGATAATTACAATTCATAGACTAGTAACACAACTAGTAAGCCGACTTACAAATGGTTTGGTTGAATAAAGTGGCAATAGTTTAAAATATGCAGTTACATGCTTGATCAATGTGATACTTGAGTAAACTAAACAACATTTAAAGTGAGATTTTATCCTTCAGTGTAAAAGTCTTTATTTAATAACCTCAAATCAACAGTAAGGCTATATAAGCAGAGAAGAAATATCCCTTGAGGTCGAGTGCCTTCTTTTCTGTTTGTATATACTTTGTGAGCAACTTACCAAAGTTATGAGATCAAACGCATGCTGCAGGTAAGACCTTCATCTGTTAGAATCAACATTCATTATTTTTCCTCTGAGCTGTTGTGGAGTAGAAGATAAAAAATAATAAGTATTGTTTAATAGCAAAAGTAAAATGTAAGACCTTGGTAAATATACATATCTGTTTGTTTTTTCTCTTATTATGAAGACAAGTGGTTGGTAGTTGTATAATTTTAACAAAAAAGGCCAAGCAGAGGATGCAGTTCTAATTTTTGTCCAGCAGGTGGGGAACTCTGATCACCTGTTGCTGCTATTCTGTACTGTGAAAAGGAACTCTGCTGTGTCAGGGGACAGGAGCTCGGGGACAAAGCCTGATTAGTGAATGCCTAACTGCATGTGCTGTAGTGTTCCGTTTGCCTTACATTTCTAAAATTGCAAATTGCAAAAAATGAATTTCAAATTGATAACATACTTAACCGGCATGAACAGACACATGAAAAAGAACAGTTTCTGATCGACCTTTGAGCAAACCGTGACATTTTCTGTGCAACAATGATACTTGTCTTTGTCCTGTTCTTTTCCTGTTTCCAGTAAAAGTGATGGCTAAATTAGCGTGTTTGCACAAGATCCCAAGCAAACTCTGTTTATTGGTTGGTTGTGCTATGAAGCCTTCCCTGCAGACTTCCACCTGAAACCCCTTTCTTGTTGTTCAGCCAGGTGTGGGTCTGTGTGTCTGTCTGTCATCAAACTGGGTGCCACACTGTATAGCCTGCCAAAGTAAAGCTTATTTGTTTCAGCATGGTGTGTGCCTGTGAGTATATGAAGCTTCACCCCTCTCTTTTCAAGTCAAACACTGAGTCACTACAGACACATGAAGTTGGAAGTTGTATTTCCAGAGTGTGTGTTTATCTGTGTGCATTCTGTTTCTGAACACACAACCATGTGCTAGGGGACATCCCTACCCTTCAGTCAAATATTGACTCACAATATTTGGATTGTATCCTTGATTCCTATGTGCAGCCTGCTCCCTCCACTCATTAAGTTGTGGTGTTTTCATTGTGCTCACCAGGAGGCCTCACAAGAGCGGACCCTGTCTCAATCAGCTGTAGAAACAGTCGAAGTGCTAATCCACTGAAATGAAATGTTGACACTGTTCGTGTTATAAATCACTTTTTTTGGACCAATGTCATTGAGGTCGATAACAATAACAGGGGATTGGATTTAAGGGGGCAGGGGTGCAAAATGGATCGTGTGTGTCCAATTGGAGCATTCTTATTGTGTGTAATAGTTCCCACACATATAAGAAGGAGTACGATAGGGAGACAATGAAGAAAATCTTACAGTTTTGTTGAAGTAGTGTTATTAATCAAAGAAGAAGAAATGGCATATAGAATCAGTTTGTTTGCTGATCATTTAGGTTCACACAAGAAAGACGTGTGGTGCTACAGAACTACAGAAAATAACTTTTCCTTTCCAAAAACAAACTGATCAAATAAGGTTTGTTGATTTTCCATTGTAACCGGGACAAAGGCTCAGCTCAGATTTTGGGGATTTTCCTCTGTGCAAACATGGAAAACTGCAGCATTGATGCTTACTGGGCTTGTAACTAGAATTAAAAATGACAGAACTCTCCAGTTGTCCACTAAGTTTTAAAAACTGCATGATGAATGATTTCCAGGATGATTCTTAATGTCTTGCTCTTTCCATGCCTATGCATCATTGACTCTCTGATTTCTCCCATTACTTGAACTGGTTAGTGTTTTCACTTGTGCATACAATGTAAGTGCAAGATTTCAGGACATAACACTGTAAGTTGTGGGTATTTGCACTTATCATTTGTTTATTTTATCATTAAGGTAAATACATTTATTATGGGAACTTGTATCATTTTTTTCCACAGAAATTGTCAAGGACTTACACACAAACCAGCTCCATGTCTCACATCTTTCTTGGTAGTTCGACATAATCACAATCTGTCATTCACAACCGACTGTAAAAAGCAGGTGATACAAAATAAGCAGGTTTCACCTTCTCAGGCATTGTGCTGCTGCCTGGTCTCATATTTAAAGATTTAATGATAGATTTGGTCTGGACATGCCTGCTAAAAATGCCACGCTCCAGCTCACAGCTGTAATTACTCTTCCTTCTTTGTGTGTTTTATCATTTAAAATAGAAAACAGGCACCTTCGCTGCTCCAACTCGTGGGTCAAACTCTTAAATCCAACACGCATGGCTCTTTATTTAAAAATGGAACATTAAATATAATTCAAATAAAGGTTTCAACCATTTATGTGCATGTGTTGTTTATTTAAAAAAAGATTTTCAAACAGGCTTATCACCTGCTTAAGATATATTTGAACTGTTACATTCAGGTAAATGTTTCAAGCAATTGTACTCATTACTTTAAGGTCACCATTAATAGTTTAAAATGGTAATTTTAGCGAACTGCTTAGACCAATCTGCTGGCTTCTAACCAAGTTTTATTTTTAATTATAACGTGTGCCAAGACATTTCACAAAATACTGATATCTTTAACCAGTTCAAATTTCATATTTCAACTGAACTTAGGTCCACTATTTTCCTGCATATTTCTACTTCTATAGCATCTGTAGAAAGACATCTATCTTTAAAGTACTTCTGATGGGATATCACCACACCATTTAAGGAGAACATAATTGAAAGTAATGTACATATTAAACATTGTTGTATTGTGTGATATGTTTAAACCAAGGTCATTTCTCCCATGTGTACGCTCAAGGCTCTTCTGTTCTATTCATATGTAAGTGTATTTTAAAACATAGAGAGTAGGAACACTTGAATTATTGTGCTTGAAAACACAGTCAACATTAAAAAAAAACCTGTTAATCCGTTAATCATTTACTGATAATCCTTCACGATGACAAGCATAGTAAAAGTGTGTGTGTGTTTTTAAAGGGGTTGTTACACTAGGCCTATTTAACTGTAACTCTTGCCATGTTTCCTTAAATAACAAAACAACATAGCTACGTCTGCACCCTCTGCATCAGGTTTTTGGAGATGACTGTTGTCTTATTGATTGAATATGTCTGTGTTTGTTGAGAGACTGCTCCAAAAAGGGGCGAGTACTGCTACAGGAAGCAGTTAGGATTGTGGCCTTTACAGGATTACATTGGTTGCACTGTTGCCAAGACAACGGCAATTAGAAAAGACTGGGTTACTAAGCAGAGAGCAGTTATGTTTCCGTAGCAACCAAGGTCAGAGAGAAGGCTCTGGGTTTACTTGATTCATAGGAATAAGGTAGGTTCGACATATTCATTGTACTACTGGGAGGCATTGAGTTCATACAGTGATGTCTGTTTTTTCATCCAGGACCCTTTCAGTAACTTTAACTGAAGAGTCCTGTATCCTCATTGCCTTTTAGACATCTGTGATAAAACTGAAATGTCTTATTTATTATGTTTGAATACTTTAGATATAGGCCTAAGGGGTGACATGGCTCACATTTTGTAAAGTTAACTGGAAAAACATGTTAATCCTTGGAATTTTTGTTTTGATGAAAACGTCACAAACCTTGCACAGACCCATAAACGATGACAGGGGGCACTACATTTCCTCACCAGCAGTTAAACATACAAATTCCTGCTCGTATTCTATAAGCAACAATCAGTCTCCTATATGTAGGCCTGTCCCTGCTGTGTTGCTTCCTGTAATTAGTTGATTATCACAGCATGTTGTCATACACTGGCTTACACAAAGGCACTTTAATAACAATGGCATAATATGTCCTCCTTATGCCATGATCTACAAGATAGAACTGTGATTATGCAAAAACCAAGCAGCTGCATAATACAGTCCTTGCACAACGGCCAGCTACATCTTCGGATCTCAACCTCCCCTTGTCTTGTGTTTTTTTTTTTTCACCCCCACCTCTCACCAATCTCTTATTCTTGTATCTCTCAATCCGCTTTTCATCTCTAAATATCGTCTTCCATCTGCTTTCATCTCTTGCTAGTCTACCTCCCGGGCACACAGCTCCCAGGTCCAGTGTAGTGTGTAACCTAGGAGAACACTTAATCCCTCAGCACCTGCTTTCCATACAACCATGACCTCTTGCAGCTTATTGGATGTGTGCTTATGCTCATATGTCCAGTTATAATTTAGTATATTGCATTCACACCATGCGAGGGGGGTGTTAGACAATTTGCATATTTTGGGTCTGTTTTTATTAACAGATGTTTGATGTGTTTAAGTCTCCAGAATGGATGGGTGTTAAATGAAACAGCAGCATTTAGATCCTTTAGATTGAAGGAAAACAGACTTCAGATAAAGTGGTCAAATGAAATATAATGGATATTAATCTGTCTTGTCTGCTCTTAACACGTGAATCTTGTTAAATGGTTTATTACGAGGCACCACAAACTTAAGTTAGGCATTGAGATATTTTTGATAACTACTTGGTTTACGACAGTAACTGCTGCTGAAGGACAAAAAAAAATATTATCCAGAGAGAGAATATGAGCAATAGGTAGTTCTACTCCAATACTCTCCCACATATGGCAAAGAAATGCCACGTACAAGCTCTTAGAGAGGAAATACAACTTTCACCTACAAAGAAGAAAATACACAAGCCAATATTTACAGGTATTCTCATATATACAGATTACCTACACAATATTGTACCACATAACAGCAGACAGCGAACTATTTATGATTCAAAAAACCTCCCTGCCCCTCTACAACTCCTGACTTAACGCTAAATATAGAAACAAAAAAGCATCAAATTTGCACAATTTTATTGGCATAAAATATATACATGACATAAAAAAAGTGTAAAAACATGTAAGAAATTATAAGAAATTATTGCCCTATCCATGTGAGGAAAAGACATTTAATGGACAGCTGACCATAAACCGACTGGATAAGCGATTGAATGTGCAGCTTTCCGAGAATGGTAGGAAAATAAAACACCTTTGGCTCCTTGTAAGAGGTCCAGCTGAATAAAGCTCCCGCCTCCAATGCACATCAAGCACTCTCTCTACATCTCCTACACCCACCCTGCCCATACATCCCTCTTTGTAGCGGAGGAAGGGGGAAGAGGAGGCGAAGAAGTGCAGAAGTAGGGATTAGGCAGAATTGCTGCTCTCTCGTCCCGCTGAGGGGGAGGAGTGTATTGACCACTGTGTATGAAGCAGGAAAGAGTAGAGGACCACTAGCCTCCACAAAGAAAATGAAGAGGACTTGTGATCTTGCTCGGGGCAGAAGAGGGCAACCAACAGATCAAACTCTTCACTTGCCTGTTGAATTGTCATGGTAGCTGCTAACAGAAGCCAAACAGTCCCTCAATTTGTGTCCAAGCTAGTGAACACACACATCCAGAAGCTTGTCATGCACATACATGCCTCATGTGGAAGTTGACCACGTACTCTGCATTGGTGCGCTGTACAGAGATGGCAAAAGGTTCAAAAGGGTGGAAAGTGAAGGCAACCAGGCGGCGCACAGCATGATTTACCGGCCGTCCCAACAGGCCAGCCTGGATCTTAAACTTCAACAGGCCAGAGTCCCGAGCATAAAACCTTGTGGGTGACAGAGACAGAAAACAGGATCATTTGAGTATTCATCTAGTCCAGTATGTAGGTTTCTGTATGCTCATCCAAGTCACACATTGTTTGTCCTTCTCCAGGACTGATTGGAAGAGTAAAGTTTCACACATGAACGCATAAATTAAGGAACTTTAACTTCAACCGGTAAAAAAATAATTATCATTTCCACAACCAATTTTTTTTTCCATTACTTTTTTCTGTAGCAATGTTCTCAAGTCTAAGTTCATGTTTTTGATGTCTGACTGAAGCCGTTTTCACATTTGTACTCCTAGAAATGTCTAGAAAATTTCAGGAGGCCTGCTCCCATATACTGTATCTGATGGGACAGGGGGTCTCCTCAGGCAATACATGACGCAAATAGAACGACGCAGAAGTGGGGGACAAAGCAACAGAGTCCGCTATGTGACCCTTTAATGAGAATGTTTGCCTTTATAACAATGCTATGTGTAGGTCGGCAGAATCACATTATCAAGAACAGAGCGAAAAAGACATACTGTCAACAGTAAACATAATACAGCAGTTTAATTTCATGCACTGAGATTGTACAGGTCATGCACCGATCACAAGGGATAAACTTAACCACCCCCTTCACACATGCAGCTCTTCCTGCAAATGTCAGGAGTTTTTCAGGAGTTTTGTGCAAGTGTGAAAGCACCATAACAGTCCAAATCAATGTGATGTGAAGGTAACTGCCATTTTCTAAAGAAATTACTCATCAATTGATTGTTAGAAATTGATCAAATACACAACTTACTGAAAATCATTTAAGCTTCATGAATAATGTTCTTAATAGTCCTTAGGGATGTATGTTAGTCGTTATTCATAAGATTGTATTGACGATGTGATTTCGTTCCATATGAGAAAAAGACGCTCATTCACTCTGATAAGACTCTGTACCTGATAGGATGGTCTCCGCAAGTCTTTGGCCTCTCCATCACTGAAACCCACTTGTCATCATAGCTGAAGAGGGAGAGATCGAGGTAAGGACTGCTGCTGTAGGACTGGGCACTTATAGGCAGCTGACCCAGCAGTCGACGCACTGCCTCGGTGTGCCCGCCATACTTTGCATTTACTATGGTGTCCTTGAATCTGTGGCACAGACATAGAGCTAGATCAGGATAACTGCATTAAATCAGTTAAAAGAGAGGATTATTTATTTATCACTGAATAAGCAGCTTCTTCTGATACTGTAATCTTAAACTCAATGACATCCAAATCGTCAGAGCTATACAGACCGAAACCTTGGCTGGTTCATTATCTGGTGACAAATGTTTTTAAACATCATATATTTCACAGAATGAGATTCAATTGTGTGGTTTTATCTGATGAGTTTTTTTTTAAGTATCAAATTGTGCATCAACGTAGCATACTCTTTCCACAAGCCTCATGCTGTCTACTGGAGGTACTGCAGCATTAGGCACTTCCCGTTGCCTTCTTTTCTCAGCCCAGTTCATTGCTGCTTGAGCATACCAGTTTAAAATCTTCATAAGAGGCTTCAATACCTGAACTAGGCAAACCTATTTTGTTTATTCTATGCAACTTGCAGCCATTAAAGATGCGTTAACGCAGAATTAAACTGAGTTGTGGTTCAGTTGTTTTAACTTTTACACTACTAATCTCTCTTTACTTGGTTCTGGTAAAAAAAAAAATAATAATCACATTGACTGGGCTTCCAAGCTGTACAAATCTGGTTTATCTGATTTACTTGCTTACTCAATGTCTCCTCTACTTTTCCAGACATTCATTTTGCTGTTCTACAACCCAATTCAAAGCTCTTTTGCCCACTCAAACTGTACTTCTCTTTAGTCTGTTTCGCTCTACTCCCCCTCCCGATAGGATTTTGTCACCTTCACTGGCAAGTCAAACAGGGAAATTCAATTAAAGGTCCTTTAGCCACACTGTGCAGCCTAACATGTGTCTATCCAGGTTCTTTTTTAACAACTCCATCCTTCACTTCCAGACAATTTCTGCTGTTCTGCCTTCCTTCCTACTCACTGTATTCCACTGTCAATGTCCCTGATGTTTGACTGCAAACTATTAGCTGGAGGTATTGTGTCATTAAGAGAACATTAGACCAAGCAGCTTGCTTGCACAATATTTGTAGAAATGAAATATGGAAGAAAAAAATTTGAATGAATTTTTTCACCAGTTTTAGTTAGTGAACAGTACACTTTTTTTTAAGATCTGTACCTTCTTTGGACCTGACGTGCGTAGTTGTTGGATGAAGCAGAGCAGGGGAACTGGACAGCCTGACTATGCAGCGTAGCATTCCTGAACAGGTCACAAAAGTTCTCAAATAGCTCCAGCAGCTGGTCCGAGGTGTTCTCAAAAACAGCCAGCACCTCTGTAGAAACCATGTTGTACACAACAAAGAAAGACGGCTGTAGGAGAAAGACAGGGGGGGGGGAGGGGGGGGGGGTTGATTTGCAAGGTAGTCAATAAGCTGAGACTTCATGCTAATTAACGTACAAGAGGAATATACATCTTACAGCTCCTACAATAGACACAAGAGAGGCATGGGAAAGCCTCAAAGAGGACAAAGAAATAATCGATATTTAATAGATTTGATATCTTTCTACCTGGGAGGGGTCAGTAACTCTGAGTGTGACCACGTCTTCGCTGGTGTATTTAATGAACAAATGATGCTCATCCAACAGCTGCATCTTCCACATTCTCAACCTCCTCAGCTGATCGAAAAACTGGAAGAATCTGAAGACAAAACCAACAGCTAGGTAAATACAACTTATTATAAAACTACAACTCACATGGCTTGTTAAGCATGCTGTACGTGTTGTTGGAATACAAACTGAACACAATGACACAGGATTCAATAAGTCTCTACTTAAACTTTTTGTGTAAGACATAAATGCCTCACAATCAAAGATGACGTCAGCTATCGTATGCTGCAAGCGTTAGCTGGCATATTAGACTTTATTATGTTAGTACAGTTATCTAGCAGTGAGCAAATGACACAGCATTGTTTGAATAGGGAAGCCTTGTTCTCACCAGCTCAGAATAAACCCAACATACTTGTTGGCACAACAAAAAGTAGGTTGCCATTTTTGCTAAATAGCCATTTTTGTTACCTTAAGGTTCTGTTGAATTTACCGAGAAAGATAAATTCTCTTTTTAATACATTTTCAATTTTTACATGTTTTTGGAAGGAAGCTCGCGAACAGTGTCTTGCACAGGGGGTCCCATCCCCCACTTTGGGAACCACCGCAATACATAGCAGTGCACATTTTGGCGGTGTGACTTTAGTGAACATGATTAGACATCACTTAAATCATGGTAAAGAATCTTCTGCATCATAGGAGACACAGACTGGTGAGCAACTCTAATATTATAAAAAACCCAGAAACCAAAAATGAAATTTGGGCCGTGAAGTAAAGAACCATTAAAAAAAACAAAACAAAAAAAAACTGTATCCTGCATGGCAGTAATGTTGTATACCTCCTCTTGGCCATGGGGCTGCCGTCCTGCTCGGCCCTCCTCCAGAGGTAGACGAGCAGCCTGTGCTTGAGGGAGTTGATGGTTTTGTCAGTGTACAGGCGAGGGAAGCCTGACTGACTTTCCGCCTGAGCCTCGGTGTAAACTGCTGAAAGAGTCAGCAGGTCGTCCTCATAACAAAACCGACCAATAGTCCGCACATCTAGAAATGTTCCCTCTGCAGTGACCTTTGAAGAGAAAAGAAGTAACCTAAACACCACATAATTATAATAAATAGTGAGTTAATAGAGAACAATTTGATACAAAGAGCAGATGGGGATGTGGGCAGGTCAGGACTTTATGTATGTGTTTGTGTGTGTGTGTGTGTGTGTGTGTGTGTGTATTCAGAGTAAATAAGCACACTAATGGCATGATTACAGGGCTTCTGCTGGTAAATCATTGGTCAGGCACGTCACTTTGTTAGCCATGATTAAACTCTGTAAGTATATGATTAGTGTAAAACCAAAGTTACATCACAAAGTGTCAGCCAGTGCACCATCACAGCACACTTCCTTTTGATGTATGGAGAACCTGCTTCATTTTACCGCCCATATTAGATGCCACAATAAAGAACCCATGTGTAGCAATTTAGTTCTTCCCTTGCATGGATTCTAACTCATAATAACTCTGATTTTATAAGCAGGATGAACTTCATTATTTGCAAGAAATCCATTTTAAGATGACATACTTTCTTCATGAGCTGATAAAAATCTCCCCAAAAAAAAAAAAATCACTCACTGACCTGTCCCCAAAAGAACACGATTTAGAGTTTTAAAAAAATCCCTGGAACAGTCACAAATAAATACAGACGTATATGATAAAAGTGTCACCTGAAACACATGAATGGTCTGCTGCTGGACTGACAACACAGCCAGGATGTTCCTATACAGGTAGAGGCCCTGGTTGTGGGACAGGATGATCTTGTCACACTTAAAGGACCTGGTGTCACACAGCCTGCCAGTGTGGAGGTCAATGATGTGGAGGGAGTAGTCTTCTAGAGGGGACCGAGGGTTGGGAGTAACAGATTCGTTATTCCGATACACCTGGTGGGACAGAAGAAGGGGCACCATGACACCCATGCTACATTTGTCTTGAAATTAGAATATGTAGGTTTGGTGGCGTCAGTACCTCAAAGAAATAAGGTGGTGGCTCCTCTGGGACATACACAGCTGACCCAACGATGACATAGCGGCAGTCATCTGTGAAAAGGCTACACTCCCGGTTGAGGTGTTCTCCGTTTGAGGCAACATTTGTAACGTGGAGCAAAGAGAAGAAGCGCTCGAAGAGGCGGCCCCTGATATTGAGCGAACGCTGGTCGTTGGCTGTTAGAAGAGTTTCTCCCTCTTGGCCTCTCAACAGGTCCTGAGCAGCCTGGCAGCCTTGATATTCATATATCTGCAGGAGGAAGGGTTGAGGAAAAAGTTTAGAGGGGTTTAGCAAACAAGATTTTCTTAAGTAACCCTCTGTTGTCTCCTTACCTCCAGAGAAGTCTGGTCAGAGGAGAAGGCAATGAAGCAGCGTCCATCTGGTGAGAACTTTCTCAGGAAGCACGGGGGCTTTTCCACATTGACCACAGTGAAGTTGGGGAAGAGGTTCTGGTGGAAGCAACGAACTCTGTACCAATGAGCGCCTGGTCGTCCTGAGCAGATCCTACGCCTCTCCAGACGATACACCACGTTTTGATTCTGGATTCGTCTGGGCTTCAAGGTTTGAGTGTCATCATCCATTGCAGTGATTACGGATTGGTCTTAAACAGGGAAATGACTTCATCACATGGACATGCCTGTAAGGGGCGGATATCTGGAAGAAGAAAAAAAAACGAGAGATGAGGATCGGATGAAAAGTATGAAAACATGTTTTGTTCTCAAATGACATACTTGACGTAACAGTGAGTCACATGTTGATGAATAGATTCACAGTTGTGTGAACTTGATGAAGTTAAGTATTAGTGTGAATGAAGTAAAAGTAAAACATATTTGTTGTTTAACAAAAGCAAAGACTTGCTTGCATTCTCCTCATGACTGTAAACCTTCGAGCTTTTTTTTTTTGGCTGAGTAAAAAAAACCTCACTGAAGACCGACACCTGGCCTCACATGAAACTTCCAACAACTTTGATCATTCATTACATATCAAGAGTAAATTATAATTGAAGAATTTGCTGAATAAGGTTTGCTTTTCAGTTGTTTTTTTTGTTTATGAAGTAACAAATCCTTTACTCACACGAGCAATGTAATAAAGCAAAAAAAAAAACAAGGGACAAGACTGATGCACATGAGGTGCTGACCTTTAGGGCCTGGGACATGATTCAAGTTACAAAACACTTTCCAATATGTGTGGAAAATCCTCCACAATCCCAGCTTTTAAAGCAGGCTTCCTGATCTTGATTTGTAAAATGCAAGAGACTGCTTATGAATGTGTTTATGAAGGAGCACAGGAACAACACATTCACTGTGACAGGGAAGAGAGGACCTTTCTCCACTCACCTGTTTAGACTCAGCCAAGCAGACAACAAGGAGCCGTCTTTAACTACATCAATAAACCTCTGACACAGTGCGCATTTACCCACTTGATGCTTTTCAGAAGCCGAGCTGGTCCTCCAGAACAGCTGATCGAGTAGAGGTGAAGTTTGGCAGACGAGCAGGTAATGTTAGCACCCAGCCGCTAACTGGTACCTGAGCAGGTGGAGGAAGGGGTCGTCCGGCTTGTCGTATGTCGAGAAGTGCACCGTAGCGTTAAGTTAAAACCTATAGCTGAATAAGTCACACCACAGCCTTTAAAAGTGAAAGCGATAAGCAGCCGCTATGCTTGTGACCCCGTGGAGGAACCGCAGAAGAAGAACCGGCAGAGAGCAGAGAAGAAGAGCGCTGCTGTTTAAACAGCGACACCACATCCTCCTCAGGTGTAAAATGATATTGCAACCTGTATAAGTTGTTGTCTTAAAATCAGTGGCTTTGTGATATGCTCTGCTACAAAAAAGCCACCAAAACCATGGTGATGTTTAAGTCTTTTTTAACACAATATAATTCAATGAGTATGACAAATAATGTAGGCTTACTGTATGCTTTTTGATTACTACAATTATACAATTCACTTCGCAGACGCTTTAATCCAAAGCGACGTACATCAGAGAGTAAGTACAACACAAGCAAGGATCTAGAAAAAAAAGGGAACAATGTCAGTAAGAGCAAACGATCAGCTTTGAGTCCGATTGGACACACAGGTGCTGACAGGCGTTGCACAGAGGCAAAACACAACATTACTCACATATATAGGAAGCACTACGGCTGTTAGAAACATTCACTATTCAGAAAAAGATAATTGCAATGGACTGCATTTTCAGGTAATATTCATAGTGGCTGAACCAAACACGCACCTGTTGATTTCCCTGAAGTGGCCATTTACTGATCAGTTGGTGGGTTTGCAAGTGAGGAGCACAAGTGCCATGGCAAACTTTAAACACAATTATAATCGCTTCAGCTAAATTGGCAGACAAAAACAGCAATCCTTTGGTTACTGTACCGTGTATGTAACCCTTGTTTGTTTAGCCGATTTAATATAATACATTTGTTTTTAACAGCATGTAACAGAGTGAAGCAAAGGTGACTGGATTTTCGCTCCCCATAATGACATGTAATTAATTTTGATTATAACCTCTCTTATGAGGCATGTTCTTACAGATTCAGAAAAGCATTATAAAAAGAAAAAGAAAAGTGCCCAGAGAACATTGGTCTTGAAGACTGCTAATGGTTCTTTGTGCAAATTATCCCTGACCAAAGAGTCTCGTTTGAATGTTGTAATTTTCCATAAAAGCACATGAAGTGTGCATGAAAGGCCAGTTTGAAAAGAAAAATGAAGAAATTAATGGAGGTAAAATGTGAAATTATCCACTTTGAAATCTAATGGCATTTTCTTTTCCAACCATGCCTGATTAAACCTGTGCTTCAAAATGTGGTTGTGTGTGTGTGTCTGTCATTGTGTAAAGTTTGTGTGGGAAAGTACCCATGTTTTAGCAGAATCTGTTGTGTCTTGCTACTCACAATGTGTGTTTACATGTTTTGTGCGCTACAGCAATAACTCACACAGTAAGTGTAGAAACTCTGTTCTACCCTTGCTTGTTCTTCTGCGATTAAAAAAATAGCTATTAACCACACACTGCAGGACCCTCGCCTCAGCTTTTAGCCAAAAAACAAGGTGCTTATTTAAGATCATTTTGTGTGCTTTTTCACTGCCCAAAGTGGACAGTGTCTTCACTTCACTTCTCTTTCTCCAGGTGAAACAGCACAGAAATGTTGTTCTTAACTGCATACCTACTATCATCCTACCCTAAAATGGTAGGATACAAACCTGGAGAATTGAATTGTTTCTTCTTTTTTTTTTCACATTCAAGTGAAATAAGGGATTTTAAAGTAATACAACCAGGGCATGCACTGACTTTCTGTGACATCAGATGTCTTATAAAAGCAAACCATTTATAAGAGAGAAACATCCATAGCTCTGGATATCGTACAATTTGCTCAGCATCCTCTCTGTTGGGAATTTTAGCTCCTACCTCCGACGTGAGATACATTACCGAGGGCTAAATCCAACAGGATAAGAACATATTTCATCAGTCATTATACATCAAAATTTGAATAATGAACCAGTGGAAGCATTTTATTCTTTACAGCTGATGTCCGATAGTGTTTTTTTTAGGACAGCTTTAAGTTCATGTTTCCCTTAATGTAAGCTATACTTGTTTACCTGTAACCAGGTAATTAACCAAGTGAGATCAACATCTCTTTTACAAGGGTGACCTGGCCAAGAGGGCAGCAACACGGGTCAAAATAAATATTACACGATTAAGAAACAGTTCACAAACAATAAGTTAAGAGAAAACACAAATTACAATGTGTAAATTGGTCTGCAGATAAAGTGCAGTGTCTGTATCTCATATTTCAATTCAAAAACACAGGCACTGCCCAATTGTCTCCCTTTTTTTGTCTTTTAAGATCGAGCTAAAGGCTTCAAGGGAAATGAGATCTGCCGGTTTCAAGACATTTTGGAGAAAGTTCCCTGCAGAGGGAGAAGCAAATCTAAACGCTCTTTTCCTGAACTCAGTGTGGACACGAGGAACAGACAGTTTAAAAACATACCAGCAACACAAGGCATATGGTTCTTTAAAGGTATGAACATAAATAAGAAGGAACTGAAACAAGAAGAGCTTTATAAAAAATGCTCAGCCAGTGTACAGTATATACACCTGCACGCCTTCAAGGATGGCCAATCAGATTTAGTGTACAGGTCACAGTGATGAGTGAGGCGTCTACAACCAGTAACAAATCTCAACGCACGGTGATACACGGTGTCCAATGACTGTAAACATTTGGCCGAGGCGCCCATCTCCATCATCCAACAAAGGAAGAAAACTTGATGACAAAAGAAGCTTCCTAGCTCTGAGGAAAAAACAGGATTTATTTTTATAATAAAATCCCAACAACATGAACATTTACATGTTTCTTGTAACTGAGTCTACAGCATGTACCTATTTCTTCTTTGTTTTACAGTTTAACCTGGCAGCAAAGTAAATTTCTCCCTTAGTTAAAAGTTGAAGTTGAAGATCTTAAGTACTAAAAATGTTCCAAAAAAGACGGACAAAAAGAGTAGAGCTCTTTAGCACCATGTTTTAGTAGGCAAATTATGGAGTTGAACAGAGTGAGATGTCTCGTATTGCAGACATCATCATTTTGAAAAGACAGACACACATAAAAGGGCATTTGCATTAAAGGACATCTGAAAGAAAAGTATAAAGCATAGCCGTTGACTTGATAAAACTCGTATATAAAAGGCACTTAGAAAAGGTTATTCAGTAAAAGCAATACATTGTTTTACAGTTTCCAGCTCCTGTTCTTATTCAGACAGTTGGGTTTGGCATTTAACAAAGCTTTTAACTTTTCGATCCAGTCTAATTTTAAAGCACAATCGGACATTTTAACATTGTAACTTTCCAATCCTTACGTAGCATGAACTTTTCATGTCCCTTTGGCAGTGGATGATTTCTGGTGGGGTTTTCTGAGAAATTACAATGATCACAAGTGCATTATGGTGGGCCAATTTGCTTGCAGTGTCCTCAGCTCTGCAAAGTCCGAACCGCTGGATTGTGTGAGCTACTGCCTCGTCTCAGGCTTTTCTTCGAAACATTTGATAATCTGAAGCGCGTTCTGCTATTTTCGGCTAGTTGTTGTTGCTGTGATTTCTTTTGCTTCAGGATTACCACTAATCCACCTGCATTCCTGCTCAGCCATCTGCCTCAACCTGCTCGCTGGATTCAAAGCCTCACCATCAGCCATCTGGTCAGCCATCTTCCCTCTTCAAACATCTGGAATCATCAACACATCTCCATCTCCCTTTCAGTGCAATAAACCTCTGATTCTATGTTCCGCATCTGGGCTTTTACTCCCTGGTTGTAACAGGCCTAGGATAAGAAAGAGAAGTCCGCAGCAAGATGTCCTTACAGAAACCCATATTGCTACTGAAGCATAGATGTGAGAGTGTGTGTGATTGAGTCAGCATAAAATAAGATTAGTTGATGGGCAGCTTAACAGCTTCTGTACTAATAATGACTAACAATGTCCCATGTTGTACTTCCATTATTAAACAAAGTAATACACTGTCTCTTAAATACACTGCTGTGACAAACATTTCATAGTGCACGTCTTCTCTCTTAGTGGAAGGTTCGGACGTGTTATGGAATAAAATATCAGTGCCTCTAAAGGAACACACATAAACCAACATCCAACCAAAAATTGAGCCAGCAGCACTTGTGTGTTTACTTCCTCAAACAATATTTTCCCAAAACATGTTAGTGGGGAGGCAGAGGCCAAGAGTCACAGCAGCATTAATAGGAAACAAAGTCAGAATGTTTTGTAGAAATGTGTTGTTATGTTGCATTTATATATTTTTCTTTTCATTGAGTCCACCCACACAAATCACATCTCAATTTACATGCGCAAGATGGGCTCAGGGGTTAAATACACACACAGGACACCACTCACAAATCACAAACACACACACTAAAAATCATTGTTATGTTTGTCTATAAACCCATTTAAATATGAAAGACTAGGTCATAACAATAAGTATTTAAAGTCACAAGGAGATGCAAACTTATCCATTTATGTTACAATACCAGATGAATTCACCATTTCTTAGTGAACCCTAATTAATCTTCAGCTTAAGACCCACATCCTTCAATTAATTATACACATTCTCTAACCTCCTGTTATTTACCTTAGCTTATAATGACTCATGAGCCTCTAGAAGCTGTGCTCTGGTTCTTGTGTAATTCCTTTAGAACCCTCCTGCTAAATGTTCAACGTTTTCAATTTCAATTTTCTTCAAGTGAGACGTAATTTTAGACATCAGTTGCCAGGGGAAAGGAAGAATAGTGGAAATGCCACAGCCAATACACATGGTAGTAGGTGTGTGTGTGTGTGTGCGCGTGTGTTTGTAGGTGTGTGTTGGGGGGGGTGTGTGTATGTGATTTCATGAGAATGTGAGTTGTAATATTACATCTGCTGCCTGTGCACCTGCACATGACTTAATCACACATGAGGTTTATGTGAGGTGGAGGTACAGGTATATAGGTAGGGGTCCAAAATGAGTTTTTTCTTTTTTCTCCTGTATTTATTTAAGCATTAGCTCAACAGAATCACACTCTTGATATGTCTTTTGTTTCTAACTCAGCACGACAATGCTGAATAACATTACAATGAACAGAACTTTAACCTCTGCTTTGTTTAGATTTGCGCTATCATTCAAACAAACCACT
The DNA here is from genome assembly GCF_963930695.1 of Labrus bergylta. NCBI lineage: Eukaryota > Metazoa > Chordata > Actinopteri > Labriformes > Labridae > Labrus > Labrus bergylta. Next base: position 11,861,345 of record NC_089201.1, on the reverse strand, counting down.
GCCATGGTGATCATTTTTCAAGGTAGAGCTAAGTTTTAAATGAATGTTTATTAAAATCTTGCAGGCTGTGTTCTGTTTGAACGTCCTTTGGCATAAAGTCTGAACCAATTGCTCAGGAAGTGTGGGAGACACAGGGGGGGGGGGGGGGGGGGGGGGGGTGGGGGGGGGGTGGTGGGATGCCTTCCAAAAACACAAATATGGATTTAAAATGATTTACAAGAAAATGTTTACCCATTATTGTGAAATTACGAAAAAGTTAAATTAGTAGTTAAATTTAAAATAAAAGTGAGATAAATGCTCAAATGAAAGTAATCAGAAAGTTTTCACATGACAGCAACAACGTAAGCGTCTGCGGCTCTTTACACCTAAAATGAGTACAGGAAAAGACCCTTCTCTGACTGGTTACCCTACACGTTTATCTACAGCTTCTGGGCTGGAAGCTATTTTTTTTCTGAATTCACATGATACATTTACATTATTCTAGTTGTTTTTTAAGTTAAGTGTGATATCTCTTAAATTTTCTTTCTTTATTTACATTATTTATTTTTTATTATTCATTGGTTTTCTATTTTATTCTCTAATTCTTTCTGTTTGTCGGATATACTGTCTGGTAACTTGGGGTGGAGGGGTATTGTGTGTTGTATTGAAATTTTCAATAAAGAGTATTAAAAAAAACAGACACACAGACATCACCTGTGTGTGTTTAACTTTTTTAAATAGTTTCTGATTTAAAAAAAAACATATCAATGAAAAGATCAATTATTCAATATGAAGTCCCATAATCAACATTATGTAATGTATTTTCCAACCACACTTGAGAAAAATGCTCGCCTCGCCTCTCTGCAACTGCAATAAGCTGTGAGGAACGCCCTGACCGTGGTTAATGCTTACTGTACAGGGCCACAAGGTACGCAATCTTCTTGGAGTAACTGGGAGGAATCCTGTGATGGGTTTTGCAGGGACTGTATCCGCCGGTAAATGTCAACATGTACAATGACTGGGGTAGGTGATTGGGAGGAATGGCCAGCCCTATTTGAACCAGAACAGTGTTCTGTTGGGGACAAATGAAGAATAATAAGATACAAATAAGAATAAGATAATTCTCTTGATAATTGCATTCAAGGAAAGTGGCTTCCTTACTTAGTTACATTTTTGAATTTTCTTTTTTTTTCTGCTGTGGACTTCCTGTGTAATTCATATTCACCATGTTTTAACATGATTGAAATGGATGTGTCTTTAACTGTTTTCTAAATTCACAACAGAGACGTTTAGAAACTATTGAGCACGAGCAGAATATGTACCATTTTTTCAGTTAGGTTGGCAACTCAAGATGAGAAGTCAGCGGCACAAAGAAAAGATAGACCCTGCTCCAAGGAAGAGCTTAAAAGGGGGTCAGCTAAACTTGCCTCACAACACTTTCACTTCCCAATTCAGTGAGAGGCGAATGGCCTTGGTAGGGGACTGAGCGTCTCTACACATTACAGCCGAGTCTCAACAGCTAGAGCTGAAGCAGGCCTGTAATTTCTGCCATTTTAGAGTGTGAGCTGAAAAGCAGAGTGATGGCCACTTTTCTGTTATTATTCTTTTGCCAGAGTGCTTGCTGATGGAAACAACCATTCTTTAAGAACATGTCCAACAGACATTGGCAGTATTTGAAAAAAGGTATTTGTAAAAGTAACTCTGTCATGTTGTATAGCTAACTTTGAAAAGCAAGTGCAGCTGCAAATGTTATAGTACAATGTCCCATCCGCCATCTGCCATCCTTCCCTCCTGCATTATATGGCAGAGACAGCTGTTTCTTTACCTGCATGCCTAATTGCTCCGCAGCAGAACTTTCTATCTTACTACTTGGATCCTCACTGACTAACAACTCTCTCTGGCAGAACTTTCATTGTGTCTGAAATGTGCAACATTATTTCAAAAGTGATTTACATATAATCTACAATGTATTCATCTGAGCACGTTCCCCTCTTCATGCTACTTGCTGTCCTTCATTGCTGAAAAAAACCGTCTATGCCAGCCTGCTAGTCAGAGATTTCTGATATATATTTCCAACTAAGTAACAAGAACGGTTTCCAGACGATGCTGAAAAATCTCACAAAGTCACCATAGGTGGTTTATATTTCCAAAAGAAGATCCAAATTATAAACAGGAACATATAACTTGTTGGTATTCTCTTGCTACACATACTTCATGTCACACTATAAAGACCAAGGTGTTGTGGCCATATAGGCCAGTGGTTTCAAACCTTTATTCTTGACAACAATAAGCATTTCTTCAGTATATCTGTTGATACCAGATGAGACTCAAAGCTGTTTATATTGATCTTCTTCTCTCTTGTTTTATTTTTTGAGCAACTATGACACTACAAGAGCCAACATGTATAAGGGGACTACATTCAGCTGGAGACAGTCTCAGATGCAATGCTCTATTTACAACAGGACAGAATATGCAGGAGTGGGAGAATTAAACTCAGGTGACCATGTGCATTGTATTGAAGGAACACATCATCCAGTGCGACAGTTTGGTTCATTAATGTAATAGTTGTAGTACAATGGTGGAACTATAAAGCATGTTGATGTAAGAGAGATCAAACTTTTGATACAGACTAATTATTTTAAATAGTAGGAAGTATGTTCCACTCAATTAACCGTCTGTATATTGTATTTATTTGTTTACAACAGGAAAATCTAAAATATCACCGCCATTGTTGGCTTTGCATGTGGTTTTTTTTTTGTCATCATCTGTTCATAATGAAAACTCCAACTTTGAATTGAAAGTCATTTGTCAAATTACCATCTATTTTCTGAGAAGTTGCCATGATGCAGATTTTTGATCACTTATTATGAATAAATAAAAGCAATTCAAGTTGATGTTTAGGTTGACAGAAATACCCTCTGAACGTTGTTATTATTATAATAACACTAACTAGTGCAGCGTACTTATTTACAGGCTCAGAATATATAATAAGAAAGAGAGCTGTGATTGTTCAAAACTTTTTTCAATAAAGACCAAAAGTGATGGCAAATTAGTTCTGATTGAATCATTGGTGTTAAGACACAATTTCCAATATTTGGACTTTTTAGTTGGCGTTTTTACCTCCTGCTGCAGCTGCTCTTTCAGTCTTTCTGTCTTTCTGTCTGTGTCCGTCTATGCAGACCTACCCTCATGTTATCAGGTTAATGAGTTCTTAGTGAGTATTAACTAAGACCAGCGGTGGTTATCTGATCGGAGCAGGTCAAACAGAACAAAGACCCCTCCTCTCCTCCAGCCACCTGTACTGCCTATGAGCTTGAAAGGTGTGTGTTTGTGTGTTCATATGTGTACCTGCATTTGTGCATGTGACCGAATGCTCATGTATGTTTATTGATGCAGCTATGCATAACTGTGTGTGTGTGTGTGTTTGTTTGTGTGTCTGTGTGTGTGTGTGCGTGCGTGTGTGTGTGTGTGTGTGTGTGTGTGTGTTTGTTTGTGTGTGTGTGTGCGTGTGTGTGTGTGTGTGTGTGTGTGTGTGTGTGTGTGTGTGTGTGTGTGTGTGTGTGTGCGTGAGTGTGTGCATGGCCAAAGGGGTCAGCAGATGTTCCTTCTCAGTGAACACAATGAATTACTTATAGGCTGTTAAGCCAAACACGGCTGCTCTGGTCGCTGGTTTACCCTACACTGATAGGACCATCTGCTGAGGTGACTCTGCCTTCGTCGCTGCTCTTTACAGACATGTAACCAGACGCTTATCTGTCAGGGTAGGGCCCCACTGCTGATTAAAAACATCAGGACTTTTTACAAATGTCTGTTTGGTTTATATGTGTCTGTATGTGTGTGTGTGTGTGTGTGTGTGTGTGTGTGTGTGTGTGTGTGTGTGTGTACATGTCTGTCTGTTTAGCGGACAGACATGACACTCAACCACTCACACACTGATGGCAGAGGTTACCATGTTCAACTGCCCAACAGTACTACTGCATTCATCTTCACACGCCACAGGCACAGTGAGAACAATTTGGTGTTCAATGTCTTGTTGAAGGACACTTCATTATATGACTGTAGGAACCTAGGATCAAGAGACGACCGGCTAGACCACTGACCCACACATGACCAGATGTTTAGCAATTCTTAACTATTTATGTGTGTGTGTGTATGTGTGTGATACTTAGAGTTGTTTTCAGAGCATAACCTTTATTTAAACTGTAGGTACAATATGGACCTAACTCAGAGAACACTTCAAATGTAAAGAGGTCTTCTAATATAATTCACTCTTTCATAAATATGCACAGTTCGTGTAATAAAGCTATTCCTAAATGTTTATTGTGTATGTCATTTTGACATCAAGTGCTATTTGTGGTTTATGGAAATTGAAAATTAACATTGACACTGGTTTAGTTCTTATTGCTCTTACTTCTTATTGTTTCTCTTTTAATCACTCATTTATCTTCTTACATCCTTGGTCCTGGGTTCCTGTGTTGCCTGAGTTATTATCATGCTTGTATTCTGATGTTGGTCGGGTTTTTGTTGGGTTCTTTTACTGTTGGGGTTTTGTTTATTGTTTGTTGTTGGGTGTCTCTTCTGTGGGTTGTGCTGTTGTCGTGTTTTGTTGTCATTTGGGTTCTTATGTGTTGTTGCGTTTTCTTCTGCACATATCAGAGCACTTTGTAAACCCTTCTTTTAAAAAGTGCTATAGAAATAAAGCTATTATTAATATTATTGTAATTCATTTTTTAAAGACAATCGCCTAGAGATAAACTATAACATGATATGAAAACGTTACTTTTCTTTATTCAAAGCAGGTAAAAAGAAGCAAATGAGATCCGCACAGCAAGGAGCTCTCGTTTAAAGGATTTATTGGCGAGTGACATTTCTATCCAACATGCTCTTCCTCAGACTGGAAAGTGTATTTTGTGAGTCGCCATCTTAAATATACATATACAAATACAAACACGTGACCCAACACAGCTGAAGTTCATCATTATCTAAACAGGTACTAAAAAAAATACATTATTTAAGTAGAATACTATCATAATATCATAAAGCTGATTCAGTATAGAAATATCCTCTGTAGAACAGATATCCATAAAACGCACGGTTAAAGTGTACACACAGAGGACAATAAATATGAATATTCCTACATACCTGACAAAATTGTGATAGATTACCAGTGAAAAAACATAAACCACTATATATATATATATATATAAAACATATACAGCTTTTTACATAAAGAACTTTATGAAATTCTGTGTCTGTACACATAACTGAATTCAAAGCAACAAAACGTCTGTCAAAACGTCAGATAACAACAGTTTGTGCAAAGCATTTGGATTTACAAAACTGAAAATTGTCCAAATGTCCCCTTGGGAGAGCACTTACCTCTTATTACATCTCACAAGTGTAACATGCTTTTTGATTCCATGGCAGAGTGTGGTGGATGCTTGGTGCAATAATCACACGTCATTTATTGAGGACAGTCTATTGAATTGAAGCTCACAAATGCTGCATGCTTCAAATACATTCTGTGATTGATGAGAGTAACACTTTGTTAGGTTTCAATAAAATTGACCCAAGGGTATTTATACTTAAATTGTTGTTTTATATGTATACATTTATATTTTTTAACATAAGAACAGTGACATCAGGTCTTTACTGAAGGTGGAATTTAAGACTTTTACAAAATAATTAACTTTCTTACAAAGACTTTAACAACACAATTGTTGTCCACTCATTTGAAGCTACACAGCAGAGGCGACTTGAACAAAATCTACATGTCTGACTGCATATTTTACTCATATTGTGTGTTTGGATAACCTGCTGCTGTAACGCCACAATTTCCCAGTTTGGGATCAATAAAGTAATTCTATTCTATTCTATTCTATAAAACTGATTTGGTTAAAAATGGTGGTGTATGCTTGTTTGTTTTTGAACTGAGTGCAGAAAAAAAATCATATACTTCTAGGTAATTTGATCTTCAAATGTCATAGAATTTTGGTTTGTTTGTACAGAGGCAGCCAGAACGCTACTTTAATCAGCTGACTACAATTAACTGAAAATATTCCAACATGATGATGTATTATTAAGGATATGCCCAAACAGTCATCTCAAATCTGGACAAACAGGCCAGAGGACTTGTTCAACTCTCATAGTATGTAAGCTGTTTTCTCAGTAAGCTGGGCGGGGTGGTACGTCTGGACTGTTGTTCCCACTCTTCACTGGCTTTGTCAGGCTACTTGACTCTGAAATAAATGATGCAAACACATGTTAATTAAAGTTCCCTAAAAGATAGAGGAAAAAACAAACGCTGTTAAAATGCTCGTGTGACTATACGTGTTTGTGCTTGGTACGTGCGCGTGTGTGTGTGTGTGTGTGTGCGTGTGTGCGCGTGTTTGTGTGTGTGTGTGTGTGTGTGTGTGTGTGTGTGTGTGTGTGTGTGTGTGTGTGTGTATGTGTGTGTGTGTGGGGTTGTGTGGGTGAGTGAGTGAGTGTGTGTGTGTGTGTGTATGTGTGTGTGTGTGTGTGTGTGTGTGTGTGTGTGTGTGTGTGTGTGTAATTTTCAGCAGTTGTACAAAAGAATACAAACCCACAGAAAACAACAACAACAAAAAGGCACTTGACAACCCAATTACATATCCCACAATGCTTTCTTTCTGAGTGAAAAAAAAGAGAAAATTCAGTGATCCAGACAACATACAATAGCTTACAAACGGCTCATTTGTGTATAAAAAAAACAGACCTCTTTTAGAGCGTATCTGCTTTCACAAGCCAGGGAGACACACAGTAACAGGTTATGTATATTTGTCATCTGCTGTGCAACTACAGTTTATGTGAAATAAGTAACTTGATTTTTTCAGTTTGTCAATCGTCTCTTGATACTGTGGTGCTGCTTACAGCTGAGGAGAGCCAAGTGAAGAGACAGCAATAAAGGAGGTCACAGCAACACATCCTGTAAGAGAGACTTATACTTCTTAAACCTTCCTGTTTCATCACTGTCTCTTCATCAGCTGTTTGAAACCTTCACAGTTTTATTGATGAAATGTGTGGAAAATGCAAACACATTTCTGTAGTCTTTAATATTTTGGATTGTTTTTCTCTCTCTTAAAAGGGAAGTATGTTCATCATTTTACACTTCTAAAGCTCACAACAATACAGAATCCGAAAATTTGACCTCCTTTAACATGTTCAACATGCAAAGACTAAAATCAATAAGTACAAAAGCTATGAATGGTATTGATAGAGTATTTCTTAGTTGTGTCAAAGTCTGGCTCATGATGAATAATACATTCATCATTTATCTACTTGCTTAGCTTATCCAAAAAGCTGTATGTGTTTCAGGAATGTGATATTCCGTGTGTCTCAGGCAATCATTCACTTACCATTTATGTAAAATATTTAAGCAAATCATTTGAGTCATATATCAAATACAACATTTAAACCTATGCATCTCTGTGGATTGTGTTTCATGAGATTTAATGTTGGTGGAACCGGTCCTTATGAAAGGTTTGCTTAAAAATGCACAAAGATAAATTTAGATTTTTAAAATTATTCTTAATTTTACACCTTTGATAAAAAAAAAATGTTTTTTCTTATTAATTCAAATTATGTTTGACAAACAGGCAAATGTAGCCGAATGTTTGTCTGATGAACGTCTAACATCCAAATACTTTTGAAATCAACAAGAATGTCAAAGTAAACATTTGTACTAAAAAAAATGTGGGGATTTTAGTCCAGATTCATCACTCTTTAGGCAATAATTGAATAATATCAAGCTGAAATTGAACAATAAGCCTACAAAAAGGTTTCATGGTGAAATACAACAATGCATGCTACTTCGTAAAATGACCACATGTATTCCCTTAACAAAAACATTGACCTTTAAAGTTGCAATAACTGGCAGTGAAATAGAGACAATTTAGAATATCATTCAATATTTCTTTGGAAGTAATAAAAAATATAAAAAGTGCAGTGTTGAATTGAATATACAATTACCTCCAATCTCGTCATAATTACAATACTGCAGTATTGTGGTGAACACAGGATGTGGTTTTTCACCTGGATTCACCCAGGCATAGGACATGATCATGATGGCTTTATTAGTTTGATACATTCAGCAGGAGCTGGAGTCCACACTCAAAAGTACATGTTGTTTTTTTTTCAGCATGCCTTGTTCCGCCACAATTTTGCAGACTGCCTTTAGACCTTTTTCATGTGCAACAATAAACACAAAAGGCAGTCTAGCTTATTGAAGATAGTAAATAGAAAAAATAAAATAATAGCATGAAATAGCCTAACCATAAACCCATTTCCGGGGGTGAAACATAACGCAGGTCAGTTCGTCCCTCTTATTGTTTTGCATCACATGTACTATTTTTTCTATGTCAAAGAAATAATGCTTATATATAATATAGCCTATCATACAATTCGAATTGAGTGGGGGGTCGCGGATTACGTCAGGCCCCCATCTGGCTGAAAGTCCTCCTATTGGACCACTGAAGGCTTTTAAAGGAGCAGGCAGCAGTACACCGGAGGCTTGTACGCGTCCTCCGACGCAGCGTGTTTCTCCATCCATTAATCTCTCCAGGAAACACGGCGGTGGCGGCGGCGGCAACAACCGTGGAGCCGGACTGACGACGACGACCAGGTGAGACACATGGCACCCCACACTTTACTACAGAACTAGACCTGGAAGAGAAAGTGTTTAGAGAGAGAGAGGGGGGCTGGGGGAAAGAAACGCGCTGTTGCTTGACAGCGGGGACACAGGATGGAGTAACACACTAATATAACTCTAACCACTTTGAACAAGTTCAATTATCAGAGAACTACAAATAACTCACCACTCTACATTTTCTTGACTGATTCTGTGTTTTCTCTCTCGGAGTTCAGATGTGATGATCATGAGGAGGCAGCGCGTGAGGTGCCGACTGACCTGTAAGATATCAACAGGTAAGCGAGCCAAACCATCTTTACAATATCACAAATTACTCTTTCGAGTTTTAAATGAGGGACAACCTCTCTGAAGTAAGTCTCAGCCTCGTGTTTGATCTCAAAGCAGCGTGTATTGATCTAAATACTTCGTTTTCCCAAATATAGCCTAATTGGTAACTAGTGTAACTAACAGCGACACTAGATTTAAAACCATGATTTTTTTTTTTTTTAAACGCTCACCTCAAGGTTCACGATCGTCTTCCGCCCCGCAGCCTGTTTTGCCTCCCTGGGGTCAAATGACAACAGCTCAATGCTGAACCTTTAAAGTCAGTCAATATCCGACCGGTCTCCTGCAGACTGGACAGATGAAAGCGGGAGACAGGGGCAGAAAGGGAAGATCTAAATGCCATGTTTAATGTTCAAAGTATGAAACGAGAACTGGTGAAGGGAAAATGATTTAGTTAAAAAAAAAAAAAAAGCTCCCACACAGGAAAATTCAAGAATTTCGAACTTAATTGTATATTTATTGTGTGAAACCTTGTCCTTGAAACGAATACTTTTAATGGCTCTTGTGGATGGGTGTTCAACACAGACAGATTTCAGCACCGCAGCGGTGGACAGCTCCACACATCTGAGTTTAAGCCCCCCAGCAAGGACATGAAGAGGATAGGGAGGAGGTAGGCTGGCATGTATAGTGACTCTGGCCGAATTATAAATACAATGGCAACACAAACAAAGGTTACAGAGTTCATGTTGTGCTTGAGATTTTAAAACAGGCAGATTGCTTACAAAGGTAATGCACATAGTTGATCAAATGAGATACTACAAGAAGAATTAGAGGAGGCCTGTGTTGACAGCATGACAAGTGTGAAGGCCAAGATGTATATTATTCATTTTTCATCAAAGTCCCAAATTATTCTGGGTAAATATTCTTGGGATGTGTCAGCGGTAGGGAAGACTCCTTCTGGCAGGGTCTGAGGTGTCAAAATGGGATCTGGAGCACAGCCAGAATTTTCTATTTACATAGCCCCCCCCTCCCAACCCCCACACCCACCCACCCCCATTACATGTGCCTGGGTGGTGAAGGAAGGGGGTTTATGTGATCCGAGCTCACACATGGGTACACCCACATCTACACACACACACACGCGCACACACACATATACACATGCACACAACAAATGTGACACAGCACATGCAATCTGTAGCCATGAGAGAAATTCAGTGCTAACAGGTGTTCAAACAGGCCGCTCAGTACATTCTTCCAATTATTGCAATTAGATGCTGCCTAGTTACCACTCCATAATGTACAACTGCTATGGAGGTGTATGTGTGTGTGTGTGTGTGTGTGTGTGTGTGTGTGTGTGTGTGTGTGTGTGTGTGTGTGTGTGTGTGTGTGTGTGTGTGTGTGTGTGTGTGTGTGTGTGTGTGTGTGTGTGTGTGTGTGTGTGTGTGTGTGTGTGTGTGTGTGTTTGTGTGTGTGTGTGTGTGTGTGTGTGTGTGTGTGTGTGTGTGTGTGTTTGTGTGTGCATAGTGAGAGGCAGAGAAAGGGAGAGGATGACACAGAGACGGCACCAGAGGGAAAACAGCAGGAAAGCAGAGCCCCTCAGTGCATCTGTGGTGATGTAGAGATTGTTGAGAATCATATATATTACTGAGTGAACGCGCTGTGAATGCAAAACTAATCCCTTTTGCTCCGAGTCATTATCAGCTTTAGCAGATTGTCTAGAAACCGTAGGCTTTTTGCCTCACTTTCTAATCCAAAAACAGGCTCCATTGGTACAGTAGAGCGATCAAAGTGTTAAAGATAAACTGGTTGTTATTAGTAGTTTTATGTTATGTTTGCAGAAACACAGCATAATGGAGCTGTGCTATGAGGCAGTGTGTGTGAAACGGGAAATACACTGATATAAAAGGCTCTAAAGGAAGCATTCATAACACTTTCTAGAACCCAGAGTGACATTTTAAGCTTCTTATTTTTCGTCGTGAAGGTCAAAACATATTTAATTAAGGGTGATATCAAATAGAGAAAAACAGAAAATCATCAAATCTAAGAAACACACAAACAATTGAAATATCAATGCTTTGAATTTCTTGTGTAAAAATGTCTATAAAGACAATTTCTTTCCATCAATTTGTGAGACAGAGTTGTGTGTTGCCTTGCTTTTTGGTCATAAAATATGATTTTTTATTTTTTTTAATTTGGAACAAATGAACAGAAAAAGAGCATGTGCATTTTGTGCAGATCTCAAGTGTTTATAATGAGACTAAAGGTGGTTATAATTATGTGACTCTTAAGTTGATGGAAATACATGAAAATCTTGGAAACCGTCATTTTATGTCTTTTACGTTTTACACGAAGGCACAAAATGACAAGATGAGATATTGCGATAGAAACCTAGTGTATTCCATCATGATGAGCGAACATCTTGATTTGATAAGTGATTGAGCTGTCGTACATAACAGAGAGCAGAGGGCAATCACAGCGGCAGCAGTCTTATCAGAGAGCAAGCACAAGAAAGAAAGATAACAGGGTGCCATAAAACGGGACAGCAAAGAGTGACATCTGAGCAATATCAGTGCATGTGTGTCCGAGTGTATGTCCACAGGTGAGTGTACATGTGTCATATTAAGCAGGCGATGTTTGTGGCAGCTGTCGGCCTTGTTTGAACAGCAATCACAATCAGCGGCAGCAGCAGCCAAGCGTGTGGTTGTGACAGTGCTGGTGGGAGACTCTGCCATCACTCCCCCGCTCGCCTGCTTACACCTTCTGCTCCGGCACCACCTCCTCCTCCTCCTTCTTCTGCACCCTCTGTTCCTCTCTGACCTCCCTTCACCGCCTTGCCTCCCTCCTGCACTTCCTGTGTTCCTCCTCTACTCCGATTGCCTCTTTCCCTTCCTTTAGCAAAAGTGACTGGTATCGCATCAGTTCTACCATGCACTGATTCTCTCCCCCCCCCATTATGGTAAAGTTAAAATAATTTTAGATCTCTTTGTGCAGCTGTGAAAACCTGGTGGTTTCTGCAAAAAAAGTGATACAAATATTTGAGAATAAGAAGGAATACACAGATATGGTACCAAATAAATATTTAAGGTCACATTTATCATTATATCTGATTTCTGTTGTTATTTATGTTATAACCTTTGCTGTATATTCTTGAGAAACGAATGTTGTTCTGATATGGACCTACTTAAGTAAAATTGCTTTTTTACTCAATTCCTTTTTTTAATCAGTGAATTTGACTCGGTGCCTTTACCACTCCCAGCAGGAAAATCACCATAACCGTCATAGGCCTAGGAGCTATGGGCTGGTGAGATGGTATAACCTAACCATAATCTTTTATAACCTTAACTTTTTTCCTTCTCTGAAGTGTAATTTTTTCCCCTTGTGAAATTTTTTTTTTTTTTATAAATGTACATTTAATTAATAAATGAGAGTGTGCAAAAATAACATAGTGAGAAAAAGCTAAAAAGATAAATCATTTAAGGTGCCTATGAACATTGTTTGTCACCTTTCTTTTACCATCTGGCCCAACAATGCCCCCGAAGTCTTTTTCAACGTATGTTGGTGGTGCATTTTTGAGTTTGTCCTTTTTCTATTTAAAAAAAAAAAAAAAAAAAAGAAAATTTCACGACTCACCCTGCCTCTGAGGACACAGTAATTGGCTCCCATTGTAGGCTTGAATTTCAATGGGATTTTTCCCAAAATCTACCAGATACTGACCCGACCACAGGATCCTAGATGTAGCATAAAGAGCTGGATACACCTCTGCTTCTCAGCAAAGAACACCCCTTTGGTCTATTAGGCATAATCAGCATAGGATACATTTATAAAAGAGATATCAGTAAGATGTTGCCAGGAGACCACAGAGCAAAAACATAGTCAGTTCTGATCTTTCAATTATGATTTTTTTTATCCGAGGGGATTCTATAGCCTCTTGTAAACACTTTATTTCTAGACAGTGAGATAAAAAAAATCTGTGAAGTCATTCAAATGTCAAGTATATTACCCTAGAGTATATCTACCTAGATTTCTTATTATATATATATATATATATATATATATATATAAAAAAGGGCCCTGCAAGTCATTCTGGATTCAAGTCACAAATCTGCCCATCCTCTTCATTTATAAAATGAAAAAATACCTCTGAGTTTATAATCGGTTTATATAATTTATGTCATTCTCTAAAAAAGGAGCTAGAGAGGTAAAAAGATAAATACACACACAAACCTGCACACACACACACACACACACACACACACACACACACACACACACACACACACACACACACACACACACACACACACACACACACACACACACACACACAAGCAGAGTGGCTTGCAGTGACAAAATTACTTTTAACACTAATCAAAATAGAAAATAATGAATGTGAAAATATTGAAGAGGTTCATCTGAAATTGTAGGGGAAATAAAAAACAGAATATCAGGAGAGGGCTGAATGGTGGTGCAGTGGATAGCGCTGGCGTACACAGCTAGAAGGTTCCAACTCGGTCAGACATTTACAGTACATATTCTTCCAGAACAAGCATTGGTTCTCTTCGGGAACTCTCTACGCTCCCTCCCACAGTCCAAAGCAATAAGGTTGATGAGTTATTGCCCGTATATGTTTGAGTGTGGATGTTTGTTTGTCTGTATGTCAGCCCTGTGATTGACTGGCAACCTGTCCAGGGTTTTATCCCGCCTCCTAATGACAGCTGGGTTCAGCTTCAGCCACCTGATAGGGGATTGGCATTATTAGCAAGTTTTATCACAAATATAGCATCGACTTGTGTTCCACTGGCTGTTTGAAATGTAATATTATATCCCCCTAGTTTTATGAATATCTAATGCATATTTCATATACATCCTACAAACTGTGTCCTAAATCTTTCTGCTCTTCTCTTTGACTTTCCACCTTTTTCTCCTCCACACTTCACTCCCACTCACAGCCTTCTCCATCCTCCCTTCTCACCTTCTCTCGGCCTTATTTCTTCATCTTCCAGTTTCCTGTCCCCATCATCTGCTCCAACTTCACCCATTGTTTGATGTGGCCTTTTTTCATTTGCTGGAGAAAGCAGGGGAGAGGAGGGGTTGGGTTGTCATTTGAGGATGCTAGAGGATGAAGAAGAGATATTGCCAGAGAAAGGGGGTGGGGTGTCTCCTGAAGCTACAGGCTTGTCATGATTGACATTTAAACTGATAGAAACAGAAACCAAACCGTATTTACCTTTTTTCTGCATCATCATACAGATCTATGTGAAGCCCATGTTCTGTTCTCTACATGCTACAAAACAAACATACTTTTACTTTTTACATAGATCACTGATCATGTAAACATTTTTATTGACTTTAAAAAAGGCTGGGTAATTTTTATTTTATTTAAGCCTCAGACAAGTGATGGTGTGTTTGTTTTCCCTTCCTTGTTTATTGCTTTTATTTCTTAAGCTGACTTTCTCAGGTTGTGCCCATTCCTCATAAATAACAAGCAGAACTATATAATCTTAATACATCAAATGAATCAACAAAAATAAAAGCTACCAGGAAAGATGTTATGAGAAACAATCGCCAAAGGTTGAATCATTAGGTCATCTGTCCGAATCAGCCAGGTTGGTAAAGCTACACTGATCCATCTCCACATCTGGTCAAGCATTTCATTCCCAGCTGTATCACATGCTGTTCTTCTTCCTTTGGCTGATGGTCGAGATCATGAGCGTTGTTATTTCTCTGCCTGAAAAAAAATGGACGTTTGAAAGGCATGTTGTGGAAAACACTGGGCCTTTAAAGACGCTGCTGTTTAGTTGGAGCTGTTCAGTCCTCATGCCGATTGTGAGTCATGATTGGTTGGTAGAATAAAGGATGAGGCTGTCTGTCTGTTATCTGACAGACTTTAACATCTGAGCTGTCAGGCTCGCCCCTTGCACAATGGTAAGAAAGGATTTATTTCAATAGCGATCACAAAAGACTGTCAGAGTCAAGTAAAATACAGATTAATGCAAATAAAGCGTCATGCATAAAAACTGGAAGGTCAAAGAGAAATTCTGCATCGATTGCATGAGTACGTCTGTGTAGTTTAAGTGTATTACATGTTAGTCAATGAAATTGCTGAAGACATACTCTGAACCTGAAACCTTGCTTTTTTTGATCAACCTGTTTGGGTCGATTATTTTATTTTTTTTATCATGCAACTAATTCTGTAGAGAGCCATGTTAGCAGACAAAAAGATATCCCTCTCTTTTTAAATAACATGTTATCTTAAACTGTTGTCCATAATGATTGCTAGTATTTTCAGGATGACAATGTGAGGGGAAATATAATTAAAGATCTGCTGATTAGCTTTGTTAATCAGGGACAGACTGAGAAACATTTATTGGCTAATTACCTTGCATTATAAATACAGAAAAACTGTAGTTTGCCTTATGGGTTCATATGCATCGTAATACGTTTCTTCATTTCAAAACAGCTTTTACTGTCATCTGTGTAATGCAGAGGGATGTACATTACATCTATATATCAATAATTATTATGTGTATTGTTAATACACATAACACCACTGATTGCTGCTTTATTTATATTGAAATTTCTTCGATTTACACACTGCACATGGGTACATATAGAGAACTAAGGAGAACAGCCCCTGCAGTTTCACACGCTTTAATTGGTAACTATTCATATTCCTGATGTATCAGACAGGAATGTGGAGCATGTAGCATTGTTCGTTTCTGAATCCACTGAAACACTCTTGTTTCTATCAGGCTTTTCAGTCAATACAAAATGTACCAGTGCAGACAATTATGTATTTCTGTGTGCAGATTAGTACGTCTTTTTAGGTATGAATGACTACTGCAGTTAATGAATCACATTTTTTACTCCAAGGTCAATGCAGAGATCTTCATCGTGAGGCAAAGCGCTTCCCCGTCCACCTGCAGACTGTGAGCAACTGTCAGCATGTTTTTGCTATCTGTCGACTCGTTTTTTTTCCCCTCACACTGCATTGTGTGTGTTTTTTTTTTAATGAAAGGAATGTTTGGAGTTGGTCTATGTGTTTGCATTGATTGTTGTTGTTCAGTCTGTTTTTCCCCCGCGTTCTTCCATGTGTGAATTCTGTTACGAGTCGTCATGCAGGTGTGAAAGTGGGCCTGGTCTGAGGTGATCTGCTGCCTCGTTATGCTAGACTTAAGTTGGTTGTGTGATTTTGTGTTCTTTGTATCCCTCTGCTCACAGTGCATGTGTGCAGCTTTGTTTTAGTGTGGGTCTTGTCTGTACTCACTGTGCAGTGTACATTTTTAAGCTTGATATATGTTTAGGTTTTTTTTTTCTTCTGTGGGTCCTTTTGTGTCTTCATATGTATGTGTGCTTATAATCCAAGGCCATTCAATAGCGCCACATGGATCCATCGCATATCCAGGTCACTATGGCAACCAAGGCCACTTATCACAGAGGGTCCCAGCAGATCAAACAGGTGTGCATCCTGATGATGTCTCTCCTAGACGACTGTTGCTAGGAACCTTTGTTGCACATAACTCACAGGTGCTTGTCGCCGACAGAGACAAACCAGCAGGAATGCAAAAACCTTGTTCTGATGACAGTTGTGGGGTGTGTGTGTGTGTGCGCACGTGTGTGTGTGTGTGTGTGTGTGTGTGTGTGTGTGTGTGTGTGTGTGAAGCTGGTGAATGTTAATTCAAGTAATGGAAATAGTCACATTTACCAGAAGTTAAATGTTCTTATAATCATTTTTCAAATTAACGTCCATGAACTTTTTTCTAAAAATAATAACTGTCATCGACATTTGACGGGATAATGGACGCGTTGCCAGCTCTGGTATTCGACTGCTACCATGATGTCTGTAGTACAAATGGCTACATTGGAGGGGATTTTTTTCTTATACTAGTTGAGATAGATTCCAAACAAAATTATAAAGCTAACTTAAAGATCAACAAGGAAAGAGACAACTTTTTGGAGTGTGATGGATTTATTTATTTATTTGTTTGCAAACCAGATACGTAACTTGGGTTAGATGATTTGTGTACCCTGTCAAGCTGCTTAAAATAAGTCAACAATGACATTGATAATGATACACCCTTATGTTATATGTCTGTTATGAAAAATATCTGCATGGATGTGACCTTATTGCTCGGTCACTCTCTCTTTTACTCTTTTTAGCTTCATCCCTCATCGTCCTCTTCCTCTAAGCCTCAGCCATTGTATCAACCAGTACAGAGAACTGGCGTCTTTTCATTCAGTCTTGTGTGTGTGAACTACAGTGCCGTAAATGCACTTCTCGCGAGATGACCTCGGCCAGCTGCCAAAGTTTCATGTTATAGTAAATACTGTAGGTGATAGGGCAGTGCTGTGGGCATGGGAGAGACTCCATTCTCCCTGTTGAAAGTTATTGTGCTATTACATAGACCTTGGAAACTTCTGTTTAAAGGTAAAAAAAAGTTACATATCATTGCTAAAGTGCTGTAGTCTATAAAGATTTAGAGATATAATGGCGTTTGGTCCATAAGCTAAAGAAATGTCAGATCCTTTTTTCTACTCAAAGAATCCTCCACTGCTTTTTAATTTGACTTTATGCAACCATTTTATTAAAAAAATCAAATTGACATCAGACTGTAGATATACACTCTCAAAAACAACACTGATAATATCATGAGGATATTTTTTCTGACTTTGCAGCTTCACTCAAGATACATTTTTAAATGTATTTTTATTTCACGTATTTTGTTTTTGCACTCTGTTATTATACATGCACAAACAGGACATGCATTAATGCAGCGATGTCAGATTGGGCTGCTACACACCGCTACACAGGGAGCACACCTCTCCAGCAACCAGACCAACACATACTTTAGTCCGCACCGGGACTTGAACTGGCAACCCGTCGGTTCTCAGTCCCTCACAGACTGAGCTACTGCCACCACGCATAAGAGAGACTGTGCAATTGTTTTATCAAAGACCAGCACAGACAAAATTGAGACAAATACAGCGATTTTTAACTGAAATATAGATAAACTACAAGTACACTATCTTCTTTTGTGTTCATTTAAGACAAAATGACTATAATATTTTATGATTTTTTATTTACCAGTACTTTTGTAAACAAAATTTTAGGATTAAGTGGTAAAAAGAAAACTTTCAAAATCTTATAAATAATATAAATAAGAGTAACCATCACCAAGTAATTTGAGATGCAATGCACTCATTCAGGAAGTTAATAATCCAAATTTACAATAAAAATCAAACCATCTCACAGCCCTTAGCCTTCGGTCAAGAGAAGAAGGGGCTCACCCTCATCAAGTTTTTTAGAGCGCTCATTCCTGACTTGATACTTCTCACATTTCCACTTCCTCTGCATGCTGCAGATGTGAACAGTTAATTTGAACAAATGTTGCTTTGAGAATTGAGTTCTTGAGTTCTTGAGGGGTTAAGAAAAGGATGTGATCAATATAAAAGTAAGCTAAGGAAAGGAAATGAAGTGGAAGGAAGGGGGACATTTGAGAACCAGAGAAATGTGCTTGACGTCTGGCCAGAGAGCCAGTGAAGAAAGGATTGTATGAAATTGTAAAACCAGCGAGTGTTCTTTCACTTGCGGAACCTGCCTGCGCACCACTCCTCGAACCACCCCCCCGAACCATTTTTTTCCTTTTCGCTCACCTCGCTCTCCTGTTTGAGAGTGTGTCAACTGCACTGCCACCATGATCCTTTCACTCCACCTCGTCCTGCTGTTCTAAACAGCACCTTCCTTCCTTCTCCACTACCCTCCCCCTGACTCAACGCAGCACATGTTCTTCTATTCACCCTCGTGCCCATCTCTCCGTCCTGTGGTGCACACTTTTACCATGGCTCCTCTGGAGACATGCCGCTGTTTATAATGCACATGTCCAATATGTCTGCAAATCTAAACAGAAGAGGGGTTTTTCGACATTTCTCCCGCTGAGAGTTTGTGTGTGTACTCTCTGCTGATAATATTTACTAGATAATTAATATTGACAGGTCTCAGTCTTGTTCAGTCAGCTGTTCAGTCCACATGTATCTCCATAGACCCATATTGACATGTGAGTAGCAGCCTGAGTTGACTTCCACCTGTTTTTGAGTTCCTGTGCACACAAGTACTCCATGCAGATGTAAAAGCATGTAGTGTGCCTGTGGTGCACTCACTCCTTCAACGATCTCATTTTGCTTGATTAGGGTTTTTATCAGGTTTTATTCTAGTACCAGGTGCACGTGGAGGTCAAAATTAGAGAGAATAATTTATCATATTTCTTCATGAAAGATCTCTCTGTCCTCCACCGTTACCTGCGCTGCTTTCTTCCTTCATGTAATGGCTTATTGTGGTCTTAAACCCAGCACCTTTTCCTTTCACACGCAATCCCTGCCATTTCTCGCACCTCTCTTGCACCATTTCCCTCACCTTACCCCCTCTACAAGGCACCTCGCCTCACCCTGCTTCCCCTCTGTTCTTTTCCACTTGCAATCCTTTCACCTAACCAAATAACCTTGCCTCCTGAGAGCGCACCTCACCTCCACATCTCAGCTTCCCTGCTGCTCTTCCATCAACAGACCCCCCCCCCCACCCCCCACCCTCTCTCTCCACCTCCTCCCCCTGCCAGTTGTTTCCTTTTCTCTGGCTCCTTCTCCCCCTGTGGTCAGCCCTCATCTCAGGGTGCCATGTACAGGATGCTCCCTCTGTGAGAGGTCAGTGGTGGTCTAGCTGTTCTCCCCCTCAGTGAATGTCCAACTGTTGCTGGAGATCATAAAGTATTTCATTCACTCTTAAATAGGCTTTCAAATGGTTTTATCTATCTATCTATCTATCTATCTATCTATCAATCTATCTATATTTGACTGATTTGTTGTGGTGAGATGATTTAATAGCTGGTTTATACTTACTATTTAAGTAAGATAGGAGTAAAATTAATGTCATATACTCTATTTTCTGAATATCAATGTTTTTGTCATTAGCTACTGTTTATTTACAAGGCAAAAGAAGAGCCAAGTTATTGACAACATGTTATTCAGGACCACATCCATACATCTAGCATTTCAGGGTCGAGACAGAACTATTTTAAATCAGGTCATCTTACAAAATTTTGCGCAGCTTTTTGTATTCTTACACTAAAGTTCATAATGGTTAGCGTCCATACTGCACACTGTGCTACTTGGTTATAAAGACATTTAATATAACAAACAAACTTTGACCTGAATTGATTATACTTGAGGGACAATTTGATTTCCTCTTTAGTTTATTTAATAAGGCAAATTAATTTGTGAGCCAATTTGTTTTCAAATTTAAACTGACGTTATCATTCATTATTGTCATCCCTGTCGAGAATGACCTGCGGCAAAAAAAAAAAAAATTCTTAATTGCTGAGGCTTTTAATTTACGATTGATTTCTCTAAATGTACTTTTGCAAATTAAACACAATATGAATTATCTTCAGAATTGCAAATCATAATGTATGCTTGTGGCCAGAGGACAGAGAAATCTGTTCTGCCGCAGAGTGAATAATGAAAATGTGTCATCTTGGATGAAGAAAGCAGACGCACACTGCTCTTCAGAGAATTCCATTTTCTAATTCTCTGACAGACGCAGAGGGGGAGCAGAACACATGTACCTCCCCCTCACACACGCCAATTACTGCAATGAGCAAATGAAAGGTTGGGTCCCATCAGGGCCGCTGTAGGGGGTAGACAGACAGAGGGGAATGTAGCTAGAGAAGGGGGAGTTATACATAATTGTCCCCCCCCCCCCCCCCCCCCCCCCCCCTCTTGTCCACATACACACACTCACACATACATCATGGCAATCATCATCTACTCTCACCGTTGTTGATAATCCTAGAGTTTCGCAGTAAATTTGCTCTCTCCGTTCACATGTTTTCTCTATATTGTCCTTATATTTCTGTGGCTTCATCGGTTTCTTGTCTCTATTTCTCTGTCATGCAATTTTACCCGTTCCCCGGACTTTCCCTCCTCCTCCTCCTCCTCATCATCAAATGTCAACAGGCTAAGTGACATTTTTTAGGGACTCACTTTTGACAATAACAGCAGTCAAAATATGTAGAAAGGGTCTGTCAGGTCAATCAGGATTATTAGAGGCTCAACAACATCAGACTGAAAGACAATGAATCAGTGACTGGTTCTTATTAATACATTAAATGTTCTAATATCACTGAGAAGCAGCCTATAATTGTTTTAATATGTTCCTCATACTGTTTTATGACTTACGCTTAATAAAGCTAATTTTAGATACTCTACCTTCATTGCTTCATTTGGAGTACTCAATTAGAGTAATAAACTGTCAGCACAATTGTACGTAAAGTTAAAATCTTCTGAAATCAAATTTTTCAGCCTCTGTATCGTGTATCTCCAGGGGGTCATAATGAAACTGTATATCTGAAAGCCAAGAAGTCCACAGACTGCACGCTCTCACTGTGCTCAGCTGCAGTTCAGTGTCTCTTCGGGCTAATTGAAGTCAACCACAGGGCATCGTTAATGATCAGCCTACAGCGACCCTTGATGGGCTGTCATCTTCCTGTCTGCAGAGAGAGCCAAATCAGAGGTGAATAAAGGAGAACGAGCTTGGGGAAGAGGAGTGAAGGGGGGGGGGGGGGAGTATAAGTGGGGGGTGGGGGGATGGGGGTGGGGGTGTAGGACAAATGACCCAGGTGATGCAATGACTACCATGCTGTGCAGGAAGTAGCCATGTCCGGCTCTGCTCACTTCCGCTCACTGGCCATTTCCCCTCCCTTGAGCTCCTGCAGCTGCAAATTCACTAACACAGAATCAATGTGAGCAGGTGGAGAAGGAGGGGGGTACAGGAACTAAGGATGAGGTGAAAAAGGAGAAGGAGGGGATGGATCAGAGGGAGGGGGAAAGAGAGGAAAGGAAGAAAATATGAAGTAAAGATAAAAGAAGAGGTTACAAAGAAGCAAAGAAAAATACATTCTAGGTAAGTCAGGTAAAGGACAGAATATGAGAGGAAAGAAAAAAATGACATGTTAGCTAAGAAAGGATGAGAGAAAACAGAATTAACTTTGGAATTTTGTGGTATGGGACTAAATTATATTTTAAATATGGGTTTTTGTTAGTGACATCCACAACAATCAGAGAAGCTTTAAATATCGCAATCTGGCGAACTAAATTAAACTTATTAAAGATAAGAGGAGCTTTGATTTATACCTTTACGTGTTGTCCTTCAGTGTACGATTTGTGTTTTACTGCCACACCGCAGCACAGCGTGGCCCCTCCTGTTCTTACAGACCATCCACAAAGCTTGTTTCTGCCATGTTTGGCCTTTTGGCATTTGAGTTTACAAGTCTCTGTGCCAGCCAGAGAAAATGCCCTCTGTAAATCCACCCTGATCCTCCTGAGTTTAGACTAGGTGTAGTGAAATCTTATACCGCTTCCAATTGTTTTCCTTTAACATGTTCATCTCACAAAATGAAATTTAAAATTCTAACATAAGTCACAATCTTCAATCAGGAAATATCCATTTTCTCTGGCAACTGCAGACACTTGAAGCTGAAATATGTATATAACCAATAAGAAATCCACGTGATGCCTTACGGTCCATTAAAAAAGGATAAAGATTTTTAAATATTTTGGACGAGAAATCACACACACAAAACAAGACAACTTTTTTTTTTGTTTGTTTGGTTGTTTCAAACTCATTTTATGGTAGTGCATCACATGCAAGTTGAGAGAAGAGTGAGAAAGGATGGTTGCAGAATTATTAGTCTGGGTATATAATACACAGGATGTACTCGCAAGAACAGCAGCACCTGTGGAGTACACTGTGATCCAACAGAAGATCCCTGCAATATTCTCTGAAGCTTATGATGCTCTTTCATGAGACAGTGAGAATTTCATCTTTGTTGGCGCAGTTTGAGATTAGATTATATCATAAGGAGCGCATCTAATTTTGACCTCTGTCGCATCATCTATACCGAGTCGACCCTGCATAATCACAGCATGAAGAGCCGTATTTATATGAAGTGGAAGTGGACTCCTTAAGAACAAGAGCGCCTCTAGTCTGTGCATGTCTCTAACAAGGAGTCATATCATATTTACAATTACCATCATTAATGAACAGTTAATGATGAGATTATCTTACAATACATGTATGCGGAAATGATTCTCATTGGATGTGAAGGAATATTTTTTGAAAGATTTTTGTCCCCCACCTCTGTATAAGAATTAAATTTCACTAACTGGCCTTGACATCCTAATTAAGCATTAGTCTAATGTAGAACATTAGCAGAAGAAAAAGGAGAGAAGGCCATCCTTGAGCACTCTGTAAGCTTCATAGGGAACACTAGTGTCTTCTCCCCCTTATTTCTCTCTTTGGCTCTGAGTGAAAGCACCTTCATCCCAAAGTGAAGAGCATAATTTAGTCTGCTAACATGGAACTATTCAGCAGGTTGCCTATAATTGTATAACCAAGGCCAGGAGAATAATAGTCCCAGACCCTCACCCTCTGAGCTTTTCTTCTACACATGCAGTGACCTAAGATCTCCAGAGAGACAGAGGTAGACAGAGATAACCAGAGCAACTAAGTAATGTGAACTATGGGGAGCCCATTATTTCTTAATATGCTTTTTTAATTTGAAAATTAGAAGCAGACTGGACGTGAAGCTTATTCCTAATGGGTCATTCTGTCTGCGTGCGTCCATGTGTGTGTGTGTGTGTGTGTGTGTGTGCAGACCAAGTGTGTGTTGCAAATGGGTTCATGGGTTTAACCATGCAGCATGTCCTTGTGTGGCAATCTCCAATGTTCCTTGCCTAATACCTGTAACTCAGTGGCTCATACTAGACATAAATGAGTACTGAGAAGGGCGCACCTTCCCCGGCAGAGAGAGAGAGAGAGAGGGAAAGAGAAGAGGGCTAAGGGAAGTAGGGAACAGAGAAAGAGAGAGAGAAAAAAGGGAGAACAGTGCTGGTCTAATGAACTCATAGCACACTGTACACTGTCACTCTCCTGCTCAGCGCTGTGACCGAGACAATGCAGCTGTATTGTTGCTCCAGCATTGTGTGCGCTAACCCAGGCAGCCAGCACCCCATAGAGAATCAATGGCTCCTGTAACTTAAACTTGGTGGCAGTGCTGTCGAGCCAAGGCAGCTGTCATTCTGAGTATTGTTTGCTCTGACAGCAGCCTCTGATGAGAGCATTGTAAAGTGCAATGTGGAGGCTGTACAAGTTCACCAAGAGATGATAAAGATTTCAAATGAAGCTGCAGCAGCTAAAAGAAGAGTTAGGTTAGTAAATGTTGGAAATTATTTGTGAAAAGAAGGCTTTGGCTATAAAGGAGTAGATTAAGAGGGCAGATTTTTATTGTATACCTCTTGCACACCCTTATAGAAAATAAATACTGACATTTTTTCATTGGGCTCCCCAGATATTGTGTTGGTTTTATGACTGTCTCAGTTTTGTATCTAACTCAATACATTTCATGTTATCTGATTAATATTTATCTATAAAAATTGAAATTTGGAGTTGTTTCAAATGTTGCTCCAAAGTCCCACAATTCCTTTAGAGCTGCTGTCTGAAGTGACCAGTAATTTATTGTTAGCACAGCTACAATATTTTCTCGTAATTTTTGCAATATAAACCAACCTTATACCTTTAATGTTCCATTTGATGGCAGGGGATTTTTCCTCAAGATATTAGGGTTTTTAATCTGAGTACACTATGCATTATGTTAAGTGGTACAAATTGTTTCCTGATAATTTCCGTAGATACTGAGGTTTAGGTTTTTTAAGGATAAGACAAAGCAACAACAACAGAAAACACCCCAGTCACTTTCTTACAGTCTTTTCTTTATTGTCTTTAAAGAAACCAGGTTGTCTGCACTTTTACTTTTCCTGTATAAAAGCACATTCCTGATCTGTATTTAAGGTCATTCTTTGACATTTCCCTAGAAGAAAATATCAGTTTCACTACCTTGTGTTAACATTTGAAGTGTATAAAGATAGCCTTTTGATTAAAGCTTGAATATATGTTATTCTATGTGTTGTCTAATGTGCATCTGGTAGAAAGATGTGCATTCAAATGTAAGCAACTGAAAGAGAGAAAAAAAAAAATCATGCCAACTGTCATCAGACAAGCGAGAGATGTAATTTTGTCTCACAGTATTTCTGGACTTCCTTCCCTTGACAGTGGCACTTACTTGAAAGCCCATTCAGTACAACTCAAACTCTTTAAAAGACAACAACCCTGTATGTAGGACATACAGAAACCCTGTAACGTGAAGACGTGCTACAAATACCTCTGACTGACAAATGATCTTAGGAAGTGCAAAGCAGAAACACCAACGCAAGCTAGTTAGCACCCAAGAAGTGATTATCAATTAAATAAGAAACTGAAGGATACACCACTTTTTGTTATTTGTAAGAAAAGTGTTGTTCCTGTGGAAAGCCTTCATTTCTCACTTATCACACTCTTTAAACTTGTGACACACCAGCTTTCTTTTCTAGCAATCTTAGATTAGCAATCTCCTACAGTATATTTGGACATGCATAGCAGGATTTTTGTTACTTAATTCTCACAGAGAAGAGGGTCCTTCTCTGATTTACAAAGACTTTGTTTAGCTGTAGAAGAAATATAGAAATTCAAATAGCTCCAGGACGAGAGGTCAGGCACCTTGACAGGCTTTAGAGATTTGATGGGGTCCTGCAGTTCCTCACCCCCAACTAGGACTCAGCAGAACAGATTACCCAGAGATCAGGGGTAAGAGAGAGGTATTGAAGTTTCAAGGCAAACTGAGAGAACTGAGCATGTTTGTGTGTTCATGTGTTTGTGTGTAAATGTATGTTTCTTTCAGGTCTTAAGAGCTCTTATACCCAGGCAGTAAAACATGGAGCGAAAGACTCCCTGACCCTGCCGGTCATTTCATCTACTTCCAAATGTCACAGCGTCACAGACCTTTGTTGAGATCAGCAAGTAGGGCACCTGCATATGTGTGTGTGTGCGTGCTTGTGCGTGTGTGTCTGTAACAGATGGTGTGTTTTTAACTCTGCTTTTCTCGGCACAGCTTCCACAGTAAAACCAGCGGAAGATGGCTGTCATTAGACAATGAAGGAACACATCCCAGCCTTCATGGGACAATGAAAGAGCAGTAACTCATTGAGGCCTGAAACAGTTCAGAGCTGATTAAAGTAACAGTGAAGAAACATAGGGGACATCACATAAAGCCCCTAAACCTTAAATACATTGCAGAGAAATCAGTAGTTTTGTTCTCTTTTCTCCTCCAGGACAGTAATGAGGTGAGAGAGCTACGTCAGTCAGTGTGTGGCAAGCTGCCGTTTACCGGCCATTAAAGATTAATAGAAATAGAAGAACAGCGGAGGGGTCAGCACGGCTGAAGCCAGCGATATTAACAGGACATAGGACTGAGCACAAATGCTGTAGGCGGTATTCAGCAAAACAAGACATTATTGTTCATTAATGAGATATTTGTCATTCACAACACAACTTGCACCCATAAATACTGTTGTGTTGTTTGACTTGGATAACCCGCAGCAGCTGGATATCAAAACAGTTATCTCGCTGCTTCATTGTTATTCAAATGCATTTACCTTTCCTTTTCCCCGTGTTATCCTCTTTTCCACTTCTCTCCCTCTATTTTCTGGAAATCCCCTTTCCTCTATACTACTCTGCAATTTTCTCTCCTTCCATCCTTTCCTCTCCCTTCCTTTCCTGCCCCCCCCCCTTTTTTATTTTGCCTTTCTACTTCTCTTTTTTGGTAAAAATGTTAAATGTTTAATTGGCTTGGGCTTGTATAGCACTTTTACGTTACGTGTCTTGCCCAAGGATACATCGGACATGTGGCTGCAGGAGCTGGGGATCGAACCCCCAACCTTTCGTTTGACAGACGACTGACTCTCCTCTCCTCTCCTCTCCTCTCATGCCATTTCTCTTGCCTGTTTTCCCCTGCTAGTTTATTTCATGTTTCTTTTACTGTTTTGTGACCTTTTCCTCGCTCTCCTTTTTTCCTTTCCTTTCCCTTCCCTTCCCTCCCTCCCTCCCTCCCTCCCTCCCTCATATTTCCATCATACCTTTTTTCTTTCATCTCCCCTATCCTTCATCCACTCGCCTCTCCTTTATCCTGCAGAAATCCAACTTTATTGGCAGAGCTTTACAGAACCAATACCAGGAGATTAAACTTGTGTCCTTTTACTCTTCTGTTAATAAAACAGCTGCTCTGTCACAACTGTGTAGCATTCACTCTCTTGTGTACGTGTATGTGTGTCCATCTTACAGCGCAGCGAGATCCACATTGTTATATCCACGTTGAGACTTGTGTGTTCTCGTTTGTGTGAGTGCTGTATTTATCAGCGATTTATTATCAACAGCAGGGGGCATCAGCTGAATGAATTCATCAAGGTTTTTTTTCCCTCTCCAGCTGCATGTTGTTTCTTTATCTTCTGTTTTTAGCAGCACGTGCTAATTCAAAGTGCCTTAATGTCCCTCGCTGTTGATCAGAATCAAACATAATAAACGTTGAATTAATGTAATGAAGGCAAAAGCAAACAGATTAAGAGCTTCTATTATGAAGTACTGAGTTTAAATCGACACGGCTTGGACCAAATATAAATGTGATTAATCTCGAAGCCTAATGACTTTCTCTCCTCAGATATAAGATCTTCGAAATTGAATGTGTTTTTATTTTCTTTACCATTCATAATTCCCCCTCCCCCTCCCCCAACAGTTTCAGCTCCTGACTTTGTCCTGTTGATTTCTGTAGATAAAAACGTTCAAAGAAATCCTCAGTATTTGATGCCACACATATTTGACTTCCATGACTGCTGTGTCAGATAATCTGGAGCCATAGCTAAGACTTTGGAGTCTGTCAGACCAGTGTGACGTGTTTTGGAAGACTAGTGATTTTGTTGTTGTACATTAATGTTCTTGACAACATGTCACAGTCTACCTCAGTGAGTCACACATTAGCAGCGTTTGGGTGTTTTGGACTTCTGGTTTCTGTACTATTTCTTGAACTCACAATTTTACAATTCTACAATTCATTTAGCAGACACTTTTATCCAAGAGAGTAAGTACAACACAAGCAAGGATCTAGAAAGGAGGAAACAATTTCAGTGCAAACGAAGAGCCTTAAGTCTGATCGGACACACAGGTGCTGACAGGCAAAGCACAACAATTAATCCCCAGCTGCAATGGACATCCACTGACATTCATTCAAACATGCAAGTGAGAAAAAAACGATTTTCTCAAGATTCCCCTTTTTGGTTGATTTGGCGAAACTTACAGGTTACATATTATGTGTTTTCATCCCAGGTCGCTTTGTCTCAGCTTTTGAAATCTCATTCAGATGCACTAGGCAGCCCTGTTGCCTTGCCATAAAGATGCAAAGGATCATATTTTCATCTGTTGAATGCAATTCAAGATTAGCATTGTGTTTGGTTAGGCAAAGTCATATAATTTGTTTATACTTATATATAAAATAAAAACATCATGGGGTAGTTTACAACAATAATTCAAAGTTAAGTTTTGGAAGCACACTGTACTCCTGTCCTGGTCTCCTGGGTGAAGGTCGAGGCGGGAGGCTTTGTTCTAAAGGTAAGAACTGTCAATCAATTTATCAGCATACTGTAGGCTCATTTTCCTTCCTCCCTGCTGTTTGTGTTATGTATTTGTTTCAATATGTTAATTTTTAAAGAGAATAAATGGAAATCTGCACATTTCAAAAAGCCAACGCACTGTGCAGATGGTGATACAAGCACTTATGATACAAGATGAACAAAAAAGATGGTTGTGCACATAAGACAGAGTCTTAACACAACTGCCAATGTGATGAAAAAAAAATGATTTTGTATTTTTATTTGCTGCCATCTCTTTCTCTTGCACTGTATTGTATACATGTTCAACTGTACCTTGAAATAAAATGAAAGCCAGTAGCCTGTTTGTGTGAGCTGATTAATGCCTTGCGCTCTGCATATTCTACCCCATTGTACATCTCAGCCAGACTCCAACTGTTGCAATCAATTCAATCAGCAGTGCTTATGAACCCATTACAATCTAGCTGCGAGCGGGCAGGGTCTGCATCCTTCGAATGGCCTCAAAGTAATTACTATTTAGTCAAGCCAAAAAAGGATAGAAGGCTGCGAAGGATAAAAGAATGATGGATGGTGGATAGAGTAATAAAACATGTCCCTAATGACTCACGTGTGAGTATGAATATGCATTACAGCAATTGGGAAATAAGAGTGGGTGTTTTGTTATTTACACCCAAACAAGCCCACGCTGAGAACGCTGTAAGCGGTCGCTATGGTTACTATCAGGAACCACGCAAAATGTTGCATCCTAATTCTGAAGGTCAGAGGTCTCACAGCACTCTGAGGATGTCTACAGCTCAAGGGCGTGATATATGCTGTAGGAAATTCATTGTTAACCACACTATCAGCCAGAGGCGGCCCACTTCTCTTACCTTGTGTATAATTACAGGCTCATCTTTCTGCCTGCACAACAAAGGGATTTAACAAAGCTTCAAGTGAAATTTTCATGTGTTAATGTGTCCCTTGACTAGGTGTAGTAGAACTGCAATTGTGTGTGAACAAGGGAACACAAAATAAGGGGGGGGGGGGCATTTAGTCTTCATCAACGTATGTGGCTTAATATTCAGAAATATATATTTACCACTGTCATACAATCAAAACGCAACATACTATAAATGACATGTTTTGGCATACATTACATGACATATAGACATTTGTGTTTTTCCCCCCACTAAACTCTGACCATAAAACGTTCTTTTCATATCATTCAGTTCAGGTCAGCAGTGTCAAAAGAGGTTGAAAAAAAACATAGCAAATTGCAAATTGCACTTGTTTACATGTTTGAATTCGGTTCAAGGATAAATATTTCATCACACTGTCTAAACAAGCTAGTCACCAAACAAGAAGATTTTCTGCTGAACTCAAAGCCTCTTTTTTTTAATCTTTAAATAATGATCTGGGTCCGGAAGTTCAGACACAACATTTTTTCTTGGAGAGCAGCAGCATTGCGGGTAACAGCTTTTAATTCAATTTCAATTTGTTTCAACAAAATGAGTGCCTGAAAAATTATTAGAGTAATGTATTAGGTTGTTTATATCATATAGATTTGCAAATAAAATTCAACTGTGTTCATACAACATACTGGTAAAATCCATCATACCCCACCTGATGATTACTTGGATATTGAATAGGCAATTAATGAAGACTTTGATATAGGATTTATGCCATACCGTCAAGAACTGCACCTAAAATGTCATTCGACAGCCCCCATTATCAACACCACTTATCCCAATAAGGGTGAATAGGGGGCTGGGTTTGGGGAACAGCCTATTCCAGCTGTCTGGTACACGCTTGACAGATTGTCAGTCAATCACATGGCAGTCATAAAGACAGACAACCACTCAGACAATGTTTAATGGACTTGAGGTTGTATAGCGCTTAAAGAGCTTGTACACCGCAGGTCACACATCCCCATTCACCCCCTGGTGACAGAGGCTGCTACTGTCACACTAAACCATAAAACACAGAACCCAAATGCACGACTTTAAGAATACCTAAAGGTTCAAAATACAAGTCTGTTTAATCAGAAAAGGGTCGATACACAGGAATCCAATACACAAGCTGAGGTATCCAAAACGATATGCAAAAGACAGGTCAATAATACGGAAACGGGTCAAAATACTAAATCAGAAATTCACTAAAGGCTGGAACGTGGTCACAAAGGAACAAGAAGAACATGCACTGAAGAAAGAGAGGAACACAGAAACTTAATACTCAAGGGAAGTGAAGACAGTTAGACACAGGTGAGACACATCAGGTGAGAGGACAGGAAGCCAAGGATCTGAAACAGGACACAGGGTAAGTATCAAGGCAAAGAGGAAACACAAGACATAAAACATGAGAAATAACAGAATGAACTATACTGTCATTGAGATGTGACAGCTACAATATGTAAAGTGCCCATCAGTAAAAAAACCGAATCTAATGTGCCGACGAAGCAGCGGGAGCAACACGGGGTTAAGAGTCTTGCCAAAGGACATGTGACTGCAGAAGCTGAGGATCAAACCCCGAGCTTCTGATTGAGAGACAACCGACTCACACCCCAGGGGTTGTGCTGAGCGCTGAGCATTCGTTTGAACTAATAGAGGACGCTGGAGTACCCTCAGAGAAACCACAAATGCAAGGGGAGAACATGCAATCATCACACAAAAAAAAACATGACAAGGCCAAAGGCTGTTGGTCATCTTGGGAAGACTGAATGTTCAGGGCTATGGCGTCCCACAGGGGTGCATTAGACCTTTGCTTTTTCTATTCTAAATATGTTGTATAGATGTTTGACATGACTCCCACTGAGATATTAAGTACTGTAATTTATATTAAAATCAATGTACAGTCTTAATGATTGTTACATATTGTCACCCAGCAACTGATAGTAATAACTAATAACAATGACACCATCAAGAGAATGGACAAGTCCTGCTCTTTACGTCAGGTGCCTTGAGATATCTTTGTGAGTTTGCACATTAGGACTAGCTAGCTGTGATGTATTTCCAACCTTCTTCTGCCCTCTGCTGGCCAGCTACCTAAGTATTAAAAGGTATTTCATTTGGAAATAATTCATACCATTAGTAGAATAATGAGAAAAGATTAAGCGTTCACTACAGTGATACAATTTGACCACAGAGTAACAGGCGCAGTGTAGCAGATCTGTGGCTGTGAATACATCATCTCACACAAGGATCAGATTAAGGTTTTGTTTTGTTTAATGTTTGACAAAATTTACATGAAATAAACATCATATAACATTAATCCCTGAATGGTCTTAATTCAAGATTTGCCATTTTAATATAATGTGTCTTTATATGAGAACAAGATATCCACCATGGTGGCTTGAAATCTTTATCTGCCACAGCCAACACTTGCCCTGCCTTTGGCTGACGGCAGGTTCTGATGTCATTCTCTGATAATATTAAACTTTAGTGTAACCCATAAAGAAGCAAATGATCTGAGACTCCTAGCAGCTTTTAATTCCCACCAAATGATTCAGAACCACTCTAAGTGTTCCTTCAATGGATTTCACATTTCAAAAAGTCCCTTTTATGTCAGAAAATAATGTAGGCAATTGACTGTAGCCACTAAATTACATTCAATAAGCTTAACTATTAACTTGACAATTGTCATGAATTCCAATTACATTTACTTAAATTGTAACTTACCAAAGCAGAACAGTGTTATGCTTGTATTGACTGCAAGGTAAAATAAAATATCAAATTTCTGATATTTCTATCCCAACATTTTTGTGGTGAAACAGCACCACTAATAATAATCTTATTAGTACAAGAACCACATTTATAGGTGTCAGATTGCTGAAGCGAGAAAAGCACGTGGCCTTGTGCCATGTTTAGCATTAAGTGACAGATCAACCGTTTGGTCAGAAAATTGTCCCTTATAATACATTTTATGAAATAAGTCACATAATGCTGTTAAGTAATGTGTCTGGCACTAAAAATGTCTTATATATATTCTTGAAGGTTTGCCAGACAGAACCAATATGTCAAGAGTGATTCTTACATTACTGAATCCCACATTCAAGGGATACTGAGAAGCCTCAGTTTTCAGAAACAGTGATAAGTGGATTTTTTCATAACATCCCACAGGTTAAGTTCAACACTCTAACAGTGAGACAGAGTGACTCAAAATATGCTCCACCTAAAGGTCGAGCCAGAAGTTTTAACAAGTTGTATCAGTTTACAGCCATGCTTTTCTCTTTTAGAAATCCATAGTGATCATTGATCAAAGACTAAAACAGCAGAGAGTACAGATCATGATCACTGAGCAGCTCAATACAATCTCAGTGATGACTTCATGTCTGGCAGACAATATAGGTCCTTGTTGTGAATGTAAGAATTGTTTCTTTCATTTGCCTTTAACCATCGTATATGGAGCACACATGAAGAAGGCGGCTACACCGTTAATAAAGTAAATATATTGATAAAGGTCAAGATTTGAGTTGTCCTTTGTTGTCAAGTTGCTGTTGCATGTTTCTAAAGAGAACTAGAATAGTACCTGTGGTAGTAAGACTCCCAAGTCATTGGGCCAAGTGACCACAATGAAGAAACAGAAAACATGCACGAAGAAAGCTTCCAGTGGTTATAGTTTCAGTATACGACTCTCGTGAAAAAAAAAAAAAAAAAAATCACATGTCCCTGGAAATATTACCATTTTCACATAGCAATACTCACACACTGTTGGCAAAGGATGATATGTACAGTGTCCATCAGTATTAACTAATCCCATTAATATACATTCACATGCAGAGTGAGAGCTATTTGGGTTTCAGTGTCTTGCCCAACCACACTTCGACATGTGACTACAAGAGCTCGGGATCGAACCCCCATCTTTCCGATTGAGACGACCGCCTCTACCACTGAGCCACCAGGAAGGAAAAGGTCAAACAGGAGAAACATGAATGAAAACAGGAGTTCAAATGTATGCTTATGGATGTATTTTAATAAAAATAATTCTGTCAAAATTAAACAGAATACAATATTTATTTTTTTAACATGTTTCCAGTACATAGGTATTTTTTTTCAATTACAATTTTTCCTTTTTTTATTTTGTTTTAAAAGTCATGCTAAGTAGAGGGTAACTCAGTTCCCAGTTGTTGTTTTTATTTTCATTGTTTGTTAAAACTCAAAATATGAAATCAAAATTATGATAGAAGTCAATTGTCTGTGACGCCTAAATCCATTCCTCCAGCCTCTCAAAAAAAAAAAAGTCCACGTGGCTTCAGAGGCCTTGGGCCCACTTTCGAGACTGTTCACACCCTCCGTTATGTTAAAACGATCACTGATCACATCAGTGCCTATGTCTATGTAGGGATTTAGAGGAAGAGAGTGTGATAACAGTGCTGAGACTCAGCCCAGGCTCAAACACAAAGGACAGCTGGGAGACTTGTTCCCTACAGGTATGTAACAAAGGTTGTTCATTAACGGTAAGTGTGTGTGTGTGTGTGTGTGTGTGTGTGTGTGTGTGTGTGTGTGTAACAGAAGTCCTTTTCAGCTGTGGAAGCAGAAGTTATGAGTGTGTGTATTAGAATAGTTCCTATTATAGCAGAAGGTCTTTACAAAAACAGCAAGGTAAAACTTTGACAACATACCCTGTAGTAAACCCCACATTGCATACACACATCTCCAGTTTTATATTAAACCATGTTTTGTTTTGACCATAGACTTAAATCTTATAAATGGTAATATACACATCAAGGTGGATCCACAAGCCATTCCCAGGGCACAACAAAGCAGCCGCAGTAACAGCTTGCCCAAAAGTCAAACAACATTCAGTCAGTGCTATTTGGCAGAAAACAGGTCTGGTGTAAAAACAAAAAGAATTCAAATATGTCAGATAGAGCTAAGAGGTGGATCTATTCAAATGTATAATCAAGAGGGGAATATTGATGAACACAGAAGTTTGATATTGTTTAATCTAATTCACGATTTTTGTCATAAAAAATCCCATTCCCCCTTATCTGCAGCGAAACACACAATCATGATAGTGTCAAAATAAATGTCAAAATAACATTACGAGGAGCCAACTAGTCCATTATTAAAGGTATAACCAGGCTGTCAAGCTTCATATTTTTAAGTACAAGAGCCAAAAAAACTGAAACATTTGAGTTATAACTCAACTTGGTTCTACTCCTGTTAGCCAAAGAAAGGACAATAAATGTGTGTTCAGCTCTTTAGAGTTGTGTTTGACTTTCCTTTGAGGGAAATACCCATGATCAAAAAACAGTGCCACACTCTTCTCACTTTAATGCTGAGTAATAAACTCAAGGTCAAGAATCAGCCTTGCAACTTAGTTTGATAGGCAGGTCATGTTTAAGCCTTGAGCATAATTTGATATACGGTTAGTTTCTATTTAATGCAGTGTGTTAATAAGCAACCACCATCTGAGCTGGTGAAGTACATACCACAACAAAGAGCTAGTAAGTCGCCTACAGGCAAGAGCTAGCAGGTAAAGTAGTGGTAGCAGTCGCTGAGCCGACGTGCACAAGCTGTTAGAGCTTGGTTGAAAAGAGAGGGAGCAGGAAATATTTCCCAAAACAAAACGAAACGAAAACAAAAAGATTCAGTGAATGTTGCAATCATGAAAAAACAACTTTTGAAAAGGGTATCCCAATTACCTGTAGACCAATATTTAGATTAAATTAACTCACCATGTATGTATAAGTTCAATCATATATTCAACTGAAGTAATTTGTATGATTTGTTCCCAATATGTCATTTATTTATCCCTCTTATTATTATATGAAATGTAGGCTCATTATTAAGCAGACAGCAATGAAGGTTCAATGAGCATGCTGTAGCTTTTTTTTTTTTTCCTTCAATCTGAACTTGCCATTTGTTTTTCTGTAACAGCTGATCTGACTCCAAAATCACACCTGCTGATCCAGGTCAATGTGGATACTTTGTAAATCTCATTTTGAATCCAGTTATTGTACACACTGAGCACCACTTTGAGACACTCTTCTGTTTTTGTGGTTGGCCATATGAATGAGCCTGACTTGACTATATCTACCTGTTTAATAACAGGGAAGGAAATGGTCACCTTATGGATGTAAGAGAAACGGATACAAGTTGTCATGAATAAAAACAAAAAGATACACGTACAATTGGTTTCCACAAACACTGAGTGGTCAGGTATCACCCGTCCAAAATGAAAGTAAGAGTGGGATTCAATTATCACCATCTGCATCTTGAAAATAAAAAACCTTCCTTTGTGGCAAATGAGTTCATATCTGACTTTGGGCACACAGCAGACTGCCAATGTAACAAATGAATCCTGCTCTAATGAAACGCCCAGGAGTGACTTGACTTCTTGCTGCGCTCTTTCTGTGCTTGTTAGTCTGCCTATGATAATGATTGGCATGGCGTGGAGTTGTGTAAGCAGGTATAGTAGCTGCAGCTGTGGCTGAGCTCTGCCACCTTCAACAACACCACTGATTGTGTGATGGTCTAATCCTGACAGTAAAATCAAGACTATAACACCTGCAGTCAAATTCCAATCCTGGTTGCTGGCCGTATTCACCCCCGCAGAGGCCTGTCAATTATGTGTTTTATAAAAGTTATGTTTTTTTTTCAGAATGTGTGTCTCGTTTTTTGAGCTTGTAGCCTGTTGACTACGTCCTTTCCCTCTAACCTTCTGGAACAATTTGGGGACCCACTGATGTCCAACTAACAGCAGCTAACTACTGTAGCAGCGTGTTTACGAGAAGGCAAAAGCAATGACCAGAAAAGTGAAATGCTCCACACAATGACAAGTGTTTTTCATGTTTGCTCATCCTCGTGAATGTAGACTCAGATTGAGCTGTCAGACAAGTAAGTTTAACCTTCAGTTTTTGGACTGAACAAATGTAGGTATTGTGGTCTGTGATATGGTAAACAACAACAATGTGAGTAAAATACTGAAGGTAGGGAATCAAAATCCACCCATGAAAAACAGAAGCAAAAATAAAAAGGGGAGTTACATGTTGTCTTGTCCAGGATGACCACAACAAACTGACAAAAATAGAACTATAAAAATGGCTAGATAAACAGAATAATAATTATCTTTAAATAGTGTCACACATTTCTTTATTTGATAATACTAAATTAAAAGGAAGCTTTCTTCTTTCCTCGTCTCCTCCGCTTCGCTTTGTGCCGCTGGCTCGGTTTGACAGACAGCCAAACACACCAATCACACTCCCGCTGTTTCCTCTGTCACCATGACACCTACCTGCTGGACAAGCCTTATCTCAGTGCTACTTAACATTAACCTGTGGAAAGAAAGGCAGTCATTTAAGCAAAGAAATGAAGTGAAGTTGCATGTGTAAAACAGTTTTAATGTTTATTTACATCATACATTTACTATCTAGTATTTTGTAAGTAATTGTAACAGTAATTGTTTTCCATTTAACTCATTTTACTCTAGAACCCTTTTCACAGATACCGAAATCTCCTGAAAAATTCCGGAGATTAGGCTACCTGGAGGGGCTGTAGGCTATACGTGAACGCAAACATCCAAATTTTTCGTGCACACTTCCCCCGGAGTTTCTTCGGCCAGACCCCTAGTATTTTTTGAGCAGAAAATTTGAATGAGCTGATGTGAGAACGCGGCCGCATATTCTCCGGAGAATTCACCTCGAGCCAATAGAAAGAGAGTGATGTTTATATACAGTGACCGGCTAAATTGTCTGCACGCGACCTCTACAATCTTCGTGTACATAATTAAATGGCTGCATTATGTTTTCTGTTCGTCAGTATGTTGTTCTCCTCTCTTTTGTGGATGTTGTCATTCCATTGGATTACACATAGCATTGATATAAAGACAAATATTCTCATTATAACGTCGTGTAGTGGACTCTGTTGATT
Source organism: Labrus bergylta (assembly GCF_963930695.1). Classification (NCBI taxonomy): domain Eukaryota; kingdom Metazoa; phylum Chordata; class Actinopteri; order Labriformes; family Labridae; genus Labrus; species Labrus bergylta. Next base: position 11,824,004 of record NC_089201.1, on the reverse strand, counting down.
CGGCCGCTACTTCCGCGTTGTTTATTTACGTCACGTCTTACCTCAGGAAATATATAATTATATCTGTGAAATAACAGTGAGATGATGGACTTGGCTGTTTGTGACTCTTGTATGACTTTCTTATACTGGATCAAACTTACTCACCTGGGCTAGTGCAAAAAGTTGTCCACTCTGGCGAAGGAGCAAGAACCAGACCGGACTCGAGCCATGAGTTGAACACACTCTGTGGCCTGGCCAAGCGCCAACATCAGCGGAGGCTGCTTCGGCAGATTTTGAGACTCTGGAGCGGAAAACAGAATCGAGCAGGGGAACAACTAATGAATTAAATTGAAGTGATAGAAATGGAATAGATTAAATTGATGATAGACACCATTTATAAAAATGTTGTTCTTATCAAGGTTTGTCTTTATGGTCTCAAATGCTCTGCTATTTTTCTCAGTGATTTCTAAGAAATAACATTAAATAACCTATCAACTTAAATATATTTGTTGCTGTCGTAAATTCCTGTGTTTGGGAAATTTATATTTTAATCGGCTTTTGTAGCACTCTATGTAATATGAAGCCAAACTGATGGACTTATCACATCCATGTCTAATACTGTTAATGCCAAAAGGTGACTCAGGCAAGCTCTTCAAAAGAATATCAAATGTCATCCATTATCCACTGAAAAATAAATGTATGAATGGTTTGTATATATAAAGTAAAACTATGCGTGGACTCTATCTAGGGCTGAGCCAATGACAAGTGCGTACATCACAATGTATTTGTGATGTTTGAGTGAAATCACCACTGATGAGTAAGTGAGATTGTTTACACTTTCTTCCACAGGGCTGTTACATCTGTCACTGTAAAACAGGTGAAACTGTAGCATTAATACATCAGCGTAACACACAGAACATGTTTGCCCGTTACCCAGTATGGCGCTGTTGAGTGCGGAGCAGAGTGATTCTCTCTGTGTAGGATCTAACTGCTGGCCCACTGGGCAGTTCCATGGGTCTGAGTACGCTAGCAGGCTGAATGCATCCTACAGACAGACAGATACACAGAGGAGCAACATGATGAAAACACTGCAGTGCATACATTCAGTAGGTAAAAGGATGGATATATATGTACCAATCTACTATCTCTGAATGAACTTATACATCTGGAGAAATGATCAACAGATAGATAACAAGACATTATAATGTAAAAACTGACTTATTATTATATATATTATATCACTGGACAAGACCCATCCTAAACACTGGTGTCATTTGAATTTGTACGTATTGCTTTTATGATATAAACTACAGTATCTCTGAAGCTGAGTCAGGCAACTAGACACCCATGATTACAAAACACCAAGAGTTACTGGTACTTTCTTGTGTGTACACTTAAATCAAATCTATCATTTGCCAAAAACATGACTCTGATGGGATGACGGTGTCGCTCTGTGTCTGCTGAATGCATGTGTGGGTATTAGCTTAATAGGTTAAAGTAATGTCGATGAGGGATTTGTTTCTGTCTTTTGGTGTGGAATCTTTCTGACCCCTGGTGGTTGAAATGACTAACTACAACAGAAGTAGAAACTGCTATGATTGTCACTTAATAATAAAACCTTGTTGGACATATTTTGGCCCGCTTGAAGGTTTTACTGTGATGCTAGCATTACAAATGTTAAAAGCTTTATACCAACAACTAGAGAAAAGCTCCTGAAAAGGACCTGTCCTTGTATGTACTTTGTAGTATCTATTGTTTTTTCAGAAACTGTATTGTTCTCAACGTGCCTGCTTATGAATCAAAGGATACAGACTACAGTGTGTGTTAACTTGAGCCTTTTAATGTGGACTAGAAGAATGTCCCACTTGATTGTGAAAAAAAAACTTTTAAGTACATCTTTTTTTTAATCAAGCATCACTCACACTTCTGCAGCATGCAAAGAGTACGAAGACCAAGATTTTAATCAGTGACAACAGAAAAAAAAAAAAACATCTTCTGTCCATTTTTTGAGATCACTACAAATCTGTTGTAGTGCAGATGTTTGTTGAATCAAAAGTGTGTGAGCACCTGTAACATCTTCTTGTGTGTGGCGTTTTTTCCATACTCGCGGCAAAGCTGTTCGTTGAGCGCCTGCAGCTCTCGCCCGAACTGGATCATCCTCTCTGTGGCTGCCTGGTTCCCTCCACAAAGCTGTCTACCATTACTCCAGCCCTCCTCTGTCAGCAACAGGTGCACACATGCCAAAACAGTTACAACTGCACGGATACAATCCCAAAAGCTGAATGCAAAAAAAATAAAAATATGAAGAAATGCAAAAAAGGCAACAACAACAACAAACATAAAGATCAATCAGATTGAGGGAAGCATGTGTGCAGAAAGGAATACAAAGAAATACCTGACGATATGCTTTTAAAAGGAGCATGTTAAATTGAGATCTCTGAATGTGTGTGTGTGTGTGTGTGTGTGTGTGTGTATGTGTGAGTGAGAGAGCACCTGTGACCCCATTGCCAATGCTGTTGTCATCCGGCTGAAGAATCTCTTCATGTTTGTATGTGCCGTTCATGATCCGTGCTGAGGAGCTCTCAACAACCCCATTGGTAAAGTGCTCTGCTTCAATCTCCATCTCACTGTCACTTCACCAATAGGTTCACAAATACGGGGACACAAAAGATAACACACAGAAGCGTTACACAGAGGTTCACAGATCAGATTCGATTGACAGTGGCAGCTTGCTTTAAAAAAAATAATAATAATAACACTACTACTATCACAGGCACATCGAAAGATATGGTGTCATGTTTTTTTTTTTTTTCTCAATAGAGCCCAGGCCGACTCAGCCAGTGAGGGCAGCGGGAGGAAAACAGCACAGACAGAAGTGTCTCATGTCAAATTTCCAAACTTGTTCAAACATCACTGTGGAATGTGCAAAATCCTAGTAAAATGTCAACTGAGAAAATTGGCTTTCAGGGCTTTGATAGAAAAAGATATCGATTCATCTAAGCAGAAAAAAACTTTGCAGACCTCAAAATCTGAACTGAGCGTGGCTTGATATTGTTCAATCAGACTTCCTTCCTTCCCAATAATGTTTAGCTTGCGGTGATTACATACTCTACATGTTTTTGGTAATGATTTACAGATGATAACTTATGTGGCACCTTTGAAAAAATAAAATTATACAACTTATCATGACTACAACATATGTCCATACCTCAAATTATTTGAAGTGAGTCCTTTCAAATCAGGTCTGATTCGGTTACTGATACCTTTAAACTTGTTCATTGTTTATTTGCCTTAGACTAACTCCATGATCAATGTCTGGCTTTATCTGCATGTAATGACACTGGCACGCCCTCCTACCTTGTTTCCTGGGTGCTGTTGGCACTGTGAGGCTGGCTCTTTGTGGAGTCAGATGAGTTGGACTCGGAGTAGTTGACAGAGGAAGGGGAGGAAGAGGTTGAGGAAGATGCAGAGGAGGAGATGCTAGGGTATTTGACGCTGCTGCTGCCAGGGCCACTGTGGCTCTTTGATTTGTTGGAGGGAGTCACCCCGTTACTGCAGGTCGGGCTGTCTGCTCCTGTGTGATGATTTGTGGGAGGGGGTTAGAAGGAAAAAATATGTATATATAAATTGTCACAGTAGCTGGGTGTTAATGTTCCAGAAAAACAGTCAGTAGAAATGAGCTTGCTTTAACCTCCGGTGTGCAGGTGTGTGATGCTGGTTCCGTGGCGAGGGCTGAGGCTGGGTGAGCCAGGGTAACTGTCCTGGGACTTTGGCGAGCGAATGGTCAAGCAGCAGACCTCACTGTCTGTACCGTTCACCATCTCCACAAACTGACGACACCTTTAAAGCAAAGCAAACCGTTAAAGGCTTAGCTGGTATCTACTTAAAAGTAAGATTTGAGGAGCACATATTTCTCATTAAACTCCACATTCACAGTAGTGTTAGGAAGGGGAAAACAGCATTTCTTAGCTTGAATGATAATATACTGTACCAGCATCTTGGTGCTGTATTTTATCATAATCTTTAATAAACACAGAGACTTACTTCAACATGAACAGTAGGTTGGGGTTGTGCTCTAACAGGCCGGGATAAAGCTGCTGAGTAGCTTCTATGGCTTCACCCACCCGTCCTGCCAGCACCAGCTTCTGTATTCCTATTAGAAAAAGTAACAGGGTGCTATTTTCATTGATCAAGAGGAGCCATGCTTTCTCAGCAAATATTTGATAGAGGCCAGTGTATCATTCATAGAGGTGAATGATACACTGACAACAAAACACACACATACTATTTTATTTTTTACATCTTGTTTTTCTTCTTTAATGATGGGATACATCATTAAATATGATGATGGGATACTTTTTCAAACACTGTAATAAACAACTCTCTACTACTATAGCTAGCTCTGCTAACTAGAAAGAAAGCTGAATAGCAACTGTGGTGTCGCTGAAGAAGTGTTTATAAGTTTCCCATTTAAAGAGCAGGGATGTGTTTATGTGTTGTTTTTAATTAATATAGAGAAGTACGGCTATCAGAAGTTACAAATACATTTGATATAAAGGAAATTGTGTTAGAAATGCTCATCCTGCCTTTGAAATTATTTGATAATGTACTGGTATATCATATTTGAAATAGTAGTTTGTAGCTGGGTGATTCACTCACTTTGTCTGTTCTTTATAGATGTCTGGTCCTCTTGTATCATCGTCTCCGTGGCTCTGGCAAATGCTGTTGCAGTGGCACAGTACCCATGATGCACCAAGTAGCTGGACACCATACTTGAGAGAAAAATATGAAAACACTGTTTAATAGTTGAATAACTTAATTTCTCTGGTAATTGAATCCACACCACTGATAGACCAAATCATACAAAGTATTTGTCTGTGCTACTTTTTGTAAACAGGGCAGAGATGACACCGAGTGACATCAATCGTCTGCCATTTTAAGCATCTCAATACTTGTCCCTTAAAATTGATCACTTCTTGTGCTTCCTAACATGAGAAAACTTAGTTTACACATTTATGGGCTGTGAGAGACACACACAAAAAGAGACCTTATTAATTCAGTAAGGGATGATCCAGTACAGGGACAAGGGAAAAGGCTGGAGTTGCTGCTTCATCATATATTTTCATAATGCAGCACAGTGAGGTTACTACGGAGCACCTGAAGTCCCAAAAAGAAATAAAGAAAATATCTTGTGCGCACAACAGTTGGACTTCCCACAATTTGATTAACGTTTTGGGACTTAATGGGCGCCATAGGTTATTTATTAATTTTAGCCTGATTTTTTTTATTTTATTGTTTCTTCATCTGTACTGTAGTTCATAAACCTCTGGTTCTCAACTGGTCTAGCCTCAGGACACACCAACAACAAAAAGATGGAGAGAATTTGGATATTGGAATTTGGAGAGAATTTACAAGCACCACAGCAATTCAAGATCAGAAAACAAGGCTGTTTCTAATGATGATTCAGTTTTGAAAGCATCATGCTTCTCTGCACACAACACACTGAGGTTGTTCTTTTGTTTTCCTCAATGTAAGAAAACAAATGCTAAAAGAGAAATAGGAAAGAGAGGGTCACTTTGTAATGTCAATACAAGAGGGGGAGAACTTAAATGATAAACAGTGGAAGTCTACTAACTCATTGTCTTGGAGACAGATTAATTGGAAAAACATTGCAAGATTTTTTTTATAACACCAGCACTAAAGCATACAGGTCAGACTGTATGGAGAGGATGTGGGGTAGCAAGAGCAAACCATCATCATGTCTCCTGGGATCGCTCTGTGATTCAAAACTACTGGAAAGCTGTCAGAAATAGCATGGAAAAGGTTTTATGCTTTAAAAACTTAATATCTGGGAAACTTCTTTGCTCTTCCAAAGCTAAGCTTTCCTGTACTAGAAGTCTGGTTTAATGTAATGAATGACATTTTTATAATGGAAAAATTTACATTTATTAATTATTAATTTACAAGAGTGATGTATTTGATGAAAGTTGGAAAAGATGGATTGAGTTTATAAAAAGGATTTCAGGTAAAGAGCTGAAGTTGTATCGTAATTCCCCTGGTTCTGTGCTACACACAGATTGTTGTGCTTTTATGTTTGCAGTATGTTTGTTTTTATTTTTCTGTTTTTTGTCTTATCTTTTTTTTTTTTTCAAGTTAGAGACAAACTGGTGTACACCATTTTTAAATATACATGGTGTCATATTTGCATTTCACCATGCTCTCTGGCAGATCAATAGGTGCATTACTGCCACCTACTGAGTATGAATAAACAACCCTACTACACAGCTTCCTTAAAATAAAAATCAGAGCATAGATTTTTTGCCACGACTTTTTTTTTTAGGTTAATACCAGATGTAGAAAGGGGCCATAGAGAGATTTGTGTGTGAATGTTTTCAGAGTTGTAAAAACTGAACCTTACTTCTGCAGGACGGCCTGCCACTCCCCCAGCCTCTCTCCTATAGGATAGCGAGCAATCATGCCGTGGATCTTGGCCCTCCATTCACTCATATAGTCCTCGATGTCAAACACAAACGGCTGCTGACCAAAGTTAGCATCCACGATCTCACCCGGGGTTTGTAACCCCACTGTGGGATACAGATTGGGCTGGAAGATATTAACGATAAAAAGTAATTCAGGTTAGTTTTTGCATTGTTTTGAAATGCAACATCAACAGGCATATACATTAAGATGTGTGTTAGACAATATATTTCATTATCAGAGCTGCATAATCTTTAGACGATTTGTGATAATAATTGGTTTGTGATGGAAGAAGGCTTGTTTGTGTACCCACAACATAACAAACTGGCCAAACTGTGGCCTTTTTTATGACTGTTTCGTGTTGTTTTTAAAGGTTTTGGTTTTGAAAATCTTGATGTTAAGAGCTTGTTAAGTTCTGGTTATGAAAAGTCTTGCTTTAAAAAAAAAAAAAAAAAGGCCGGACGTTGGCGTAAAATGTTCTGTTGCTTTAACTGAACTAAGATCATTGGATTCAATTGGACTTTTGGAAAATGCAAAGAAGAACAACGAAAGACAAAACTAACACAAACACCTAGTTAGATGATCCTTTGCTTTGACAGAGGTTGATCACTCCTTCAGTTCTGTTCTTAAAACCTATTTGGCTGGATAAAACGGATAAAGTGGTTGTTTTTTTTCCGTAGGGAATGTTCCAGTGAATTGTGCCCACTGGACAATAAAAGTACATATTCCAACCAATCTGCCAACATAAGCTGCAATTAGATTTGGTTCTGCAAGGTCAATATTTTATTAAATGTAATTTCATAGTTTTTCAGCCACTACAGCTACAAGAATGGAATGATAGGGTCATATTGGTTATGTTTTAAATATAAGCTGCGGTTAAGAAAAAAAAAAAAAAAAACTGTGTTCCAAGTGTTATTCATCCATTCACTGTACATCTTCCTTAAAAACTACCGTAGATACAGCTGAGAGTGTTTTTAAAAGAAGCATGATAGTACTGAATAAAAAAAAAACAACTCAATGATGGCGGTAAATTAAATGTCCATAATATGTCCATGAGAATAGAGAGAATATTAAGTTAAATTACATAATAAATCACAGGCAGTGTTGGTTTGCATATCATGAAAACTGTGCAGCACTTATTTAAAGCACACACAATGATACTTACAGGGAGGTCTGTGAAAGCAACACCTGAGGGATGAAATGAAAAACAATTTCAGTACAGCATGAGGATTTCAAGTTACAAAATAAAAGTATTGGTTACTATATCACACAATAATATCATAACATACTGTAATACAATAATAATAAAATACAATACATAAAATGTTCACCGACCCAAACTGATTCCATTTTTGGTGTAAAAGCAAGTGTTGTTGATGAGGTTAACGCAGCAGCCAATGACATCCCCCGTGGTGAATGTTGGGCCGTACGGTTGGCCGGTCCCAGAGGAGCAGAAGGAGTGGCCGTCATCTCCGTGGTAACCGTATGAGTGCTTGTCCCATCCTAAAACAAGGATGAGATGAAGTTGTAACTTGATACAAGATCTTTGTGCTACATTTGTTGTGTATCCATTAACCCACAGAAAAAGGTGTGTGTGCTGTTTTATAGAACCATTGGGGCTATTTGAAGTTGAACTTGCCATAGGTCACTCTAAAAAAACAGAAGTGATTGTTGAAGGAGGGGAGACGGTTACTCATAAACTTCTGCTGCTCAGATTTTCCCATCTGACAACCACCGCCTGCAGGGTGTCGCATGAAAACACACTCACACTTTCTGACTTTAGCAAGTGATGCAGTGCTATGGACGACCAGGAGGGGGATCTCACCAAACTAAGGAAACTGGTGAGTCACTGCAAACAGGAATAGCAGCACAAGAGGCTAAACCAGGAGACTACAGGGGGGGGGGGGGCATAATTTGCTTATTCTTTTTCCTGATTTCTTGTTCCTTCAGGTGCTGATGCATGTGCTACTGAAACAGCCAGACCTATTTGCCCACTACAGCTGTAGAGTAAAAAACTTGTTTTTTACTAGTAAAGACATTTTGTAATGATTTATTTCACAAGTCTATTTCCTTATCATTACCCACAATGTCTTCTTGAGAAACCTTTGTAATTCAAGCCTTTGTTATAAGTAATATGAGCTTTTCCTACTGGGACTTATACAGTTGTTTACAAGTAGAATGTCTTACTGTTCCTTCTGATTTGTTTATCTAAGTTAGCTATGGCTAACCACCTCACTGCTGAAGCTTACATAACGTGATATACAATTTTGGTTTTCGAAACAATTCAAACTGAACATTCTCTGAAAACCATGTTGTGTTTTTATTTTATGTGTGTGTGCTAAATTATGTATTTCTTTACAGCATGAACAGAGAAATAAAACATCAAATAAAAAGAGAGCCAAGCTTTGTGCATAGTAGATACCACAAGCAAAAGGTGCTAGTTATCAATACATGAAGATGCAGTATACATGTAGCCAATCCATAATCAGACCTGAGACAACCTCAGTCTACACAGTATGTGTATACTATAAGTACAGACACTTTAAGCATCTTAACAGAGTCATATACGTCCAGTGTTTTGCAAGACAAATATACTGCCCCCAACATTTATCTGACCAGAGAAAACATGTTCACCTCAGTTACTTTGTAAATCAAATTTGACAAAGGTTAAGATTCACTGGACCAAAGTGACTGAGTCAATGTTTTTCATGATGTTAAATTGGTATATTTGATACACTTTTTAAAGTGCATTTCTGACTACACAAACACTTCCCTATACCTGTCAGTGAGTCAATTCACACATACATTCTGTTAATGTGGAGGCAGAGTTTCTAGCACGAGGACACTTAGGATAGAACCAATGATCAGTCCTAGAGTGGACACTAACATCTGAGCCTCAGCTGCGCTAAGGCAAGGCAACAAAGCAGGATTCTGCCGTCTTCAGGATGATTCCTCTACACAGCAAGATCAAAAAGAAACAACTTTGTTCACAGACCTTAGAGGCTTACTTTTAGGTAGTTGGAGGACAATCTTTTTATGCCTTAGGTTGAATTCTTCTATAGTTTTGCAGCAATTGACTGAGCTGAAAGGGACCTGAACCTGAAAGCATTGAGCTCAATCAGTGTCTCTTCAATCACAGCTTGTCTGTTGTTGCCAAAAAGCAAAGCGGGGTTAGTGAAAGTAGGTCGTCAGTGAGCTGACATATTAGATGCGTACTTGAATATGTGTCTCTGTGAGCATGTAATAAAGTATTAAACTTTAGCAAAATGGTGTTTGTTTTCCTCTTAATTTCATGTGTATTTGAGTTTTTCTTTTAACTTGACCTAATACTGTTTCGTCTCTCCACGTTTTCCTATGAGTATGTATATAGCCCTGTGTGTGTAGTGTGTCTCTGTGTGTGTGTTTGTGGTGAGGTATTAGATTAATCTGCTGACAGGGATATTGCCTCTAAAGCCAGGCTCGCTGCTCCAACATGCTAATGAAATGGGCAGGCCTCCACAGCGGGATCAGACACAGAGGTCAGCAGTGGACAATATACTATTACAGCAACATAACGGTAGAATTTGCAGATGAAGGCCCATATGCAATGCACTCGCTCTCTCTCTCTCTCTCTCTCAACTTGACGTTGACAAAGAGACAGTTTAGTCCAAAGCCGTTTCACATAATGCACTCCGCAAACTTTCAAGGAAAATCTTCCTAAATTGGTTGTTCATGCAAGTCCCTGACAGTGGGAGACTATCTCCGTCAGACGGGACGGGAGGGGGTCCCAAGAGGAAAGACATGATAGAAAATTAACTACATGGAAGTGTCTGACGAACCAACACAGTCTTATGCTGTGATGATAGTTTTTCTGCTTCAACACTACGTGTAGTTCAACATATTCAGAATATCAACTAAAGAGCAGGTAAGAACATAGTGGCACAGTCTATGGTTGTGACCTGGTCACAGGAAATAAAGGTCATCACCCCCTCTCACTTGCTGGTGGTGAATTTTCCTGAATATTTCCTGCTGCGTTCTCACACCGGCTCACCAATTAACTGAGACAGTAAGAGTTCTTGGTAAAGTTGGAGTGAACAATACATGAAGTTCACACATGAAGCTCATCCAGACAATTTCAGAAAGTTTTCAGGAGTTCTGTGCACGTGTGAAAGCACAACAACAAGTCTTGTCTAGAATCCTGCTTGGTCACTCTATTTTACCTTCTCTGTTAAAAACCTCTTCAGTCTCTACTACTGGGAACATGAGGTGTGTGTCTTAAGGACAGTGCCATACTGCTACAGGACAGAGAGAACAGAACAGGTCACCATAATGTACATAGTGCAAAAGAGGATGTTGACCAAATTGAGATGGCTGAAACACCAGACCAGAAAACATGGACAAACCAATGGGTGACATTCAGTAAATATGTCCACTACTTCAAAATCATGCCACAGCACAGCTTCATAACTTCCCTAACTTGAGTATGACTGTGCAAAATATTGTCCTACGCTCAAAAGGTTCATTTGGAAACATTGTACAAAGCATTTTACGTAGTCTCCTTACCAAAGTTTTTTAGACCATGGGTTTCATGGAAATACTTTCCTTTAACTGGTAACTCCCTTATACATCTTTTACCTTCACTACACCACAGGCAGAATGAAATATAGTTGCAGTGTTAGTGCGTCAATTCAACTTCTAAATAAATTCAACACGTCTTTTGGTGATTAGCTGCAAGCTGTTTTCCTTGATAAGGGCATGAAAGAAAACTGAAAGTGGAGGTATTGTTTGGATAACTTTATATACTTAGTTATTTTGGTCAGTACCTTCCATGGTATTTCATACCAATATTACATATCAATAGAAACAAGCCTACTATTGGTATGTTAGGAGTTATCACAGTTTTATGTGCTGCTTGACTGGCATAGTGTCCTTACTTTAGAACATGGGACATAAAATGCTTTTCAATTAAATCAGCCAAAGGAAAACCCTTTTGATGACTTTCTACAAGTTGTTTATTAAGCGTTTTTAAATGAAAATTCAACGGCATCCTTAGCTTAAGAGGTCTTATGCAACCAGGTATACGTCCAGATGGACAGAATGAGTTCACAAACCCACAGATACACAGGCCAGAGGAGAGAAACACAACAAGTACACTAAGAGAGACGCAATCAGTCAGTCCAGGACACACACAGATAAATCCATGGAGTTCGGGACAAACGCACACTGGCACACAAATACACTGAGTCAGTCAGAGTTAAGGCAATCAACAGTAATCCGTCTACCAGGGCCATAGACCATCTGTAGTGCGAACCTAGCAACCATAATATTTTCATAGCTAATGTGTGAACGGGTTTGGAAAACACATTCATTCCATGCTCTTCCACTCTTTGTGTGACATTCGACACATGTGAATCAAGAAGCAGGGAGAATGAATGATCTTTGTGTATGTATCTGTGAGAGTGTGTGAGTGTGTACTGAACTACAGGCTGCTGAATTTGCTGCCTGGTGTCCACAGCATTCCACAAACCTCTGCCACAGGACAGATCTTGACTAGTCAATAAGCAGGTCAGATGGCCCCAGACAGGGCTGGAGCCCCCAGGCAGAGCGTGGTAGTGGTCTGATTGGTTGGCAATGGGCTGTATTCAGTCTCTAGGCTGCTATATGGCTACTCCACTTCCTCTTACGTCATGAGAGATTTCTGAACCATTAGTGAATGACATTGTTTGTGTGTTTTTATAGGTCTATGTGTGTGTTTTCTGAGTGTATCAGGATACATAGACAGGGGGTTGAGGGCACTGAAAAATATACAGCCATAACTCAAAAATAAAGAATACTTCTAGTAGAGAAGTTGAAGAGCACAAAGAAAATCGGCAAAGATCTTCCTCTTTCAACATTATTGAAAATCCAAATGAATGGCAAAAAAATAACACAATGTATGTCAATTACATTTTGTTTGACCTTACAGAAAGTGATGGAACAGCAAAACACTTTTGTTTTTCGTTTAAGTAGACAAATGCTCGCACAACGATCAGACTATATCAATCTTGTTTTCTTATTCATTGATCTTTGTTGCAGCACATTTGTTGACGCGGCGACTGAATCCAATTTAATTTCTTCTAGTGAACAAAGTCACCAAACAAGGAGACAGCTGCTCTCTGGTAGAAATAAAGTTTGATCCAGGCTGTTATTTAGTCTTTTCTTAAATCATACTTGGTGCCATTGTCTTGTTTTGAGCTGGAAAAACTCTGCAGTACTCTTTAAGTTTAAGTAGAGTGTATTCACCAAAGTCAGTTCACACATGGCGATGATTTCTAAGCTTCCTGTAAAGTCATATGTTTATTGTAGATCAGAGCAGGGTTACTTGCTATTGCAGTGAATATATTGTGATTAAAAAAAACAATGTATACCTCCCTTTATCTCTGCTACACTTGGTTAAGTCCACAGCCTTTAACCCTGATTCTGAAGAGACATGAAGTACGTAACACAACATGTATGGTAAAATGGATTGTATAACACGTTCTGAGCTTCGGACTGTACAAAGCACTTTTAGAATTTATGTCACAATCACAAATTCACACACAGTCTCACACACACATAGGCATGCAACTCCACCGAGTATAGTACGTATTAACAACTAACATAACCAAGTAGTTTGGGTGACTTAACCCAACCACACTGAAACAGCTAAGAACACGTTACATTTTCACTTGAATAATATTTTTGATGTGTGTATGTGTGTGTGTGTGTGTGTGTGTGTGTGTGTGTGTGTGTGTGTGTGTGTGTGTTGTGTTTGCGATGTACTGCTCTATGTCATTGTGTTATGTTTGTTACAGTTTAGATTTTCCATGCAATGTTTTTATTATGACATGCCAAGGGAATGTAGATGTGAATTCGCTTTAAGCTGATTCTGGTAAAATGCATCAAATGGCAACATGTTTAATATTGTTCCCCGTCCCTTTACAAATAAGTTAAAATAAATTCAATCTGTTTGAAGGTCTTTATTGAATTACAAAAAGGGTTTTGTCCATCCCATCATGCACTTAAAATTCTCATTGTTTCTGTGGTGCAGCCAAGGATGCTATTTTAAGAAATTGCACATGATTTGTTGTTTGGAGGTCGAGTTAATGTCACACAATTCTGTGAGATCAGATTGGTCATACATCTTTTGCCAGTGCAGCCATGAACAATCCACAGTGTTTAATTAAACTGCAGAGCTAACCAGCACCAGGACTAGCTGCAGTGGAAAGTTAATACAACTTCTGAACTTCGGCAGATCAAACAGCAAGTCTGCCTCTTGCATCCATGAGGTAATATTAATCTAAAAAGCTGCACTGTTACAGATTTACAACGAGATGATAAGAAGACCGATATAGTAGAAGTGTGCCATATGCTCTGGCAAAGGGAAGAACTTGTACAATAAGACTGACTTTTCTTGTTACAAGTCTTGCTTTTGTATCTTTCTTCGGGTTATTTTGCCTGACTTGAAAGGTCTTTAATGTTGCTATTGAACATGCTCCCATATCAATATTAATGTTGAAACAAAAATCTTCTCTAACGAGAGACCTTGGACATCCAAAAACACTTTCTGTTGCACGTTACAAGCCATTCAGCTGATGTACAGTAAGTGGCTTTAACACTCTCACACACATAATAGCAAAGCAAAGCCAAACAGGGGAGAAAAAGATGGGTAGTAGCAGTTTTTAACAGTACACAATAGATACAGTCGGCTTCGTGTCATAGTTGGGACGGGGTGTCCCGTGGATTCCTTTCCCCCAGCCACCAATAATGCAAACGCACAGATTTTAAACTCCGATGCTAGCGATTACAAGCTGTAATGTCCCATATTGATTGTGTAAATTGACAAAGAAAGATATATTAACACATTGAACAGAATAGGATGGAATTGTTGTCTGATACGTTTTAAAAGACTAGACGGATGATCCAACTAAACGGCCGAAATGTCGTTTACAGATACCTTTACTAGTTGAATCACCCGTTAAGAGACCAAATCACATTTGTTATAGATATGATGAATTACACTTAACATACTATTAGTATCCCGGTACCAGCCAACCATTAGCACTAATACGATTGCATATTTTAGTTAAATCCATTCAACTGCTTATTATTACTATTATTCAAATGTATGTTCATTAACTGTTGAAATACGCATTGCGAAGAAAGCTCATGTTGCAAAACATGGGATGTATTTCATTTTCACTTTCAGTTCACTTTTTAGATGATAGGGGCTAAAATATCTGAATTTTTTATGCAGTGATTTTGTACGGTGGCCCAGAAGTGCAAAACACAACGACAGCAAATCAGAAAACACTACTGTGTGGTTGTCTTATTATTAGCTGTTTTTGTATTCGGTTCTGGTATTGTTCTTTTCAACTATTTTATGTTAATTCATTTTACTCCAAACAATAGTCACATTGCAGACAAGACAGTACCAGCAGCAGTAACATACATCTTTAACACATCTTACAACAGTGCCGTACTGACATTCACAGTCAAGTTACACTAGTAGGTCCTAATGCCGCAAGTCAACATCCACTGCATCATACTGCTCTGACATGCCCTGACATGTTCTTCTTCCAGCCATCAGTGTTTAAACTGAATCCACAAACCACATCCAATTACTATAGGAACGCCACATATCCTCATCTCCTCCTGTTTTAATCCTTCAAGTCTCATAAATGCTTGCATTTCTCAGGCTACTCTCACTTATCCACAAATTAAATAAAAAAAATTGTCAATTAATCTGCATTCATATGTTCCCTCTACTAACTCCACATGAGGAGTCTCTCACAGTACTGCTGCACCAAAAACACATCCACGGACTGAATGAAAACAAGAGCTCAAAAATGTTTCCTTTTCCAGAGTTTACACTATTGAAAGAGATACACCCCCATTGTTGTTTATAAAGACTCAAATAAACCAGCTACACAGCAATGTCAATGCATTTTTGTAATCCAAGTCAGAGGGGTGGAACTATGGACCAAAAAGTCATTAGTGAAGTTCACAGTCAAGGTTTTGGCTAGCCACTACAAACCTGCTTAATTGCCCTTCACAGACTGTCCTTTGTGTAAACAAACATAAACAAAAGAAGCGAGCACTGAGAGAACTGTTTTTTGTCTTTGTATGCCAAAAGCACTGGTCTAATTCATGCCCAGCATGCCAGTGTTATTGCTTGATATTGCTCTGATTATATACATGCAATACACTGTTGAGTAACCTTGCAAATCCTTCATTTACCCCATCTGGATGACACACCAACCACCAGGCAACCGGTGACCCAGACTCCATCCTTTTGTTCTACAATCTCTCATCAATTTTTTTTTTTAGATCCAGCCACCCTTTGGAACGAGTCATTTTAACACGATAACAAATGTCTATATGTCCATTTTTCCAACTCCCTGTGTTTAAGTCATGGCCATATTATCATGTACTCACCAGGCAGTCTGTTCATGTTGACTCCCTGGGCCGACAGGCCGATGCCCATGTACCTGCAAAAAGAGAAAAAATACATTTTATGATATAGCATTTATCAAAATGTTCAACTCCTAATTGGTACTTTCTCGGGTTACCTTTCAAAATATCAATTTAAACTCATGATTTTATTCTGATATGTATCAGGAAGAGTAGACTTTGAATAAACATCTCTTCTTTGATCTTCTTTTACCAAATGGTATGCCTCCAAAGGAAAGACATAACATTAAAAGTGACTGTAAGAGTGGAGGCTTATAGGGGTCAGTAGTGACATCATAAGTCTGTCACACAGGATGAATGCTTGACCTGCATCCTTTCCATGTAAGCAAGCTTATAAAAGCCTAGCGAAAATAACTTTCTGCCCGATTTTCAGAGTCATCAATTCTAACCGTTGAATGCATCTGGCATAGTCTTAGCTCACTTTGGCACTTGCTGATGTCATCACAAAAATCACAGCCCACAAAGAGTCTTTCACAAGTTTCCTACTTTCCCCTCAATGACCTTACGGATGTGAGAGAAGGAAGGACACTGGTGTTAGTCAAATAAATGTGATGTGGGTAAGTTGCCAAATAAGTTAAAGTTAAACAAAAAACACAATACAGAGCAACAAGAAGAAGTCACTAATGTTGTTTTGGCAATTGCGAATCAAGGTTAGTTTTCATTATGATGTGAGCCATTATCAAATAAAAACACATCTATAGCCACGTGAACAAATGTATTTGGGCTATATTCAGGCACAGCAGTGCATGAAGTTAAAAAATGAATGACAGCAGAAACAGTTACTTTTAATCTTTACCTGCTCTTTTGTAAGACAATAAAACAAAGAGTAAGGTCTTTCACCTGCTGTTTTGGAAAGTGTCATAAGTTAACATTTGTTATGAATTTGTGCTCCACAAATAAAGATTGATTCAGACTGATTAATTGATAATAGTCAAGTGCACACTGGCATGTCATTATAGTGGAATGGTATAGCATTACAAGGTCTGTGAGAAAAAATCAATTCACATCAGAATTGAAATTTCTACAATTCTGAATTGATTAAAAAAAATAATACATTTTAAAAAACCTACTTTCTTTCGGCTTAAGTTTATTTTCACCTGCAGCCAGTTTGAGCATGGTAAACCTGCTACTGTTACTTTTTCTGTGCTCCCTTTCCACCTTCCTACGTACACCATTGCTGCAGGTGGTTATTGGCCCTTGCTCGTTTGCTGTGCTGCTAACATAAGCTTGCTCTCAACATCCATAATGTAAGGTTGTGTCTGATATACTGAGAAAATGAATGTTCTGTCTTTGAAGCAGTAAGACATTCAGCCAGTCCCGTCTGCATTGAAGGCAAGCGTTGTGTCAAACTTTGAATTCTGCAATCTCCCTGGTAAGTGGAAGCTTGACTCAACCTATACAATATGCAAGATCTGCAAAAATGAAAGGCTGTGGCACAATTGATAGAGTCGGTCTTCAATCAACCCCATTGTTCGGAGTTCGATCCTCAGCTCCTGCAGCCACATGTCCGATGTGTCCTTGAGCAAAACACTTGCTCCCGCTGCTTTGTCAGCGGCGTATGAATGTGAACGGGATTAGTTACTTCTTATGGTCACTTTACAAAGGAACCACTGCCATCAGTGTGTGAATGTGTAGGTGTGACAAGTGTAAAATCGCTTTGAGTAGTCAGAAGACTAGAAAAGCGCTTTTTCAAGCTCAAGTCCATTTACCATTTACCAAAGTGAAGTACTTTGGGAAACTGAGCTCACATTATATGCCACCACCCGGAGTTGAAATAAGTGGAACAATGGTCAAGAAACTGCTGACCAATGCACACTGCACCACTTTACTGATCTGCCAGCCAATTCTAAACGGACAATAAAAGTAACAATATCCATTGTCTGTTTCATTTAAAAAGACCTGCGCCCTGACAGCGTCGTCAACAATGAAGCCTTTAGATTTATGATCAGGCCTTTACTGGCAAGTTTCTGATTATTACAGTTACCTGGCTTAAGCCCATAAAATGTAATTCATATTTAAGTATTTAGCAGGTGGAGCGTAAATAAAATTTATATTTGTTGTAGGTTTGTGTAAAGTGTATTTACATTACTGTAATCATGGCCAGAAAGACAAAAACAAAAGGACAAATATAAAAGTTAAAAACCTAGGGTTTGAATGCTGCATTATCCTGAAAACAATGAATTGTGCTTTTAAAGAGCCCATATTCTGCCCTTTTTGGGGTTCGTATATTTAATCTATGCACCTACTTTTGTATGTTCACAATAGATAAAGTCTGAAAAAAGTGTCTGTTTTCATGTACTGCTCCCTCTACGCTCTGAGTCTGTCAGCTACACTCTGTTGAGCCCACACTGTTAGACCCCACGTGGGCCAAGCCTGCTCTGATTGGTCTGCTGATCCGCTCTGTCGTTATTGGTCAGTTGCTCAGCACGCGTCTCGTAAATTTCAACATGAGCTGCTGGGCTTGCCACAACGAGCCAATGGGCTTAGATCAGTGACCTCACACTGACAATGACGCCGCACTGACAAATTTTTATTGAGGGGGCCTAGAACCGAGCGTTACATGCAGCTAATGCTACAGCTAACAGGAGGACGTAGGAGAAGCCGCGTTTCCGTGGACTTTGAATTTTTGCACATAAATGTGCCTAAACATGCACAGGACACTTGGAAAACACACTAAAGGGCATATAAAACCAGAAAAAGCATAATATGGGACCTTTAATGTCAAATAATAGTTTGCAATCAAAGGGAATTATGAGATGCATTACCCTGTGGTACTTTTATCTTGATTGTTAAAAAAACAAATATCCATCTTTACTAGTTTTTAAATTTTCATGTAGCAACAAAAATGTTATTCCTTATGTTATCATATCCCACTGTGTATAAACTGAAGCAGATCTCCCAACACAGTCAGGTGTTGCAAGTTGCAACACAAGCAGCTTAGGGCACACTAACACAAGGTAATCTGTACTATGGCCAAGAAAGTTTGACCCCCATTGTACAGTTTGTTTGACCTTCAGCACAGTACAGTTGCTCATGCATGAGCACAAGCATGGGTACACAACATTTTTTGGGGTGGTAGTAGCTCAGTCTGTAGGGACTTGGGTTGGGAATCGGAGGGTCGCCGGTTTAAGTGCCGGTGTGGACCCTAATATGGAAGTTGTTCTTATAGCTGGAGAGGTGCCAGGGCACTACCCAAGTTCTGCCGAGGTGCCCTTGAGCAAGGCACCGAACCCCCAACCGCTCTGGTGTGCTCCCTGTGTAGCAGCCCCACTCTGACATCTCTCCACTAATGCATGTCCACAGGTCCTGTTGGTGAATGTGTGTGAGAAGCACATCTCTCAATAACAGAGTGTAAAACCAGAATTTCTCTCAGGGATTAATAAAGTTTATAAACTAAAAATAAAATAAAAAAAAGGACATGAATGCCGACTTGAATGATCGTAAAAAGCAGGAGTGCTAAGGGGTCCATATCTGACCAAAACGACTCAAAATAAGCCACAATTCAGTAAAGTTTTAGTCACGTTCTCCATTGTGCTGACTCCAAGAACACGCTTCTTGTAAACTAAAGGGCGCTTCATGATCATGTAAAGCCATACATGTGCATTAAGACTTGATGACATATGTTCAAGAGATATCTTTTGAGCTTTGAGAACTTTAAGCTTTTTTCAAATTTGTATTTTTTGTATAAAATTCTAAATGGTTTGGCACCACCTTCAGCTCAGAGGAGTCCATAAAATCGACATGAATATCTTCGACAAGAGATTGTTTTGTATCCTTCCGTCACACTGCCTTTGGGCAGTAAGCTTTCTGTGTGAAAGCAACAACTCAGTGAAAGGCTCTATCAGACGGCAGCTTTAAAAACAAACTGAAATATCTGCTGAAAGACGTTCAATTCTGTAACCACTGATCTTTTATAACTGCACTTCAGCATTTAACTCGAATAATATATTTAAAATATATTTTTTGTCTCATGACAACTCAAAAGTAGGCAAGCAGGAAATATGTAGGTATTTGTTACTCGTAACGCCAGCAGACAGTACCACAGGACCCATGTAATAAGTGTCGAACAAAGTTGTTTCTGCTTACCCATCCCGGCCTTTGCTGACAATCTTGACTTCAAAGTAGTAGATCCCACAGGCAGCGGGGATTGGGTGTGTGGCTCGCACTGATGCTGCATCTTTGTGGTTCTTTCCATGGCCTGCAAGTGGAGAAACACGTGGTCTACATGAATAATATGCTAAAATGATTTTAAGAAGGGAGCAAAGTCTTTTGTAAAAATTAGAAAAATCTGGATTGCTTTGGCTTTCAACAGATGAAAAAATCCAGCAAGGTGCTCAACTGCAGACAATAATTTGCTCTCCATTACTCGTTGGGTTTTAGTCTACGTTTCTAAACTGTATGTGTACACAATACTCTCTCATCTGAGAGTGGCAACAATTCGTCAAACCATTTAGGTTTGGTCAGACTGATCCATTACAGGAAGAGCTGTGAAAACACAGTCTGACAGCTGACCAAAGCCTGACTGGCTTCAGCTAAAGCATTTCGCTGGTGGGGAGTCACTTATCAGTCATGTGACAATGTCACGTCAGGGCAAGTTCTTCTCTGGTTTCATGAGCTTTCCCTTTTTAAATCCAAGGCCGTGATTGATTAACAAGTTTCCCTTTGTCTTGAGTGTCTAATCAGCCCACATATCACAAAATCTAG